>NC_064879.1:2893043-2933043 GCF_943734665.1 Anopheles aquasalis
CGAACCGACCCGGATCCCAGGGATCCCAGGGGTGGGAGGAGGGTGGGGGCATATAGGGGTGGCGGTGCGCGCAGGATGTGTGTTTGGCTGCTGCTGTGTTGCTGCTACCTGCTGCCTGCTGCTATAAAGGGACTACGGTGCGCATCCACTCACACGCTCTACAGCAGTGAACAGAGGATGCACCCCCACCCCCCCCCCCCTTCGCCACCCCCTCCCCTCACCCTTGGGGACGATCGGGGGTAGTGCACTGCGAATCGCGATCGGAAATCGCGCAAATACCGCCCAGTCGCCGATGGATGATCGATGTGCGCTGATCTGGTGATGTGTGTTTTTCTTATTTGTTTTTTTTTTTGCTGTTGTTGCGTATCTTCTTCCTTTTCGCCTGCTCCCGCTGCTGATCGTCAGTCCAGGGTTTAGTAGCAACAACAACGCGCACCACCCCCCGAAGGTGTGACTTGTGTGTGGTGGAATGGTGGAGCAGTGGGCGGTGGTGTGGAGTGTTGGAGAATGGTTTTGGTAGTTTGTGCCTAGTGCCTGTGCTCCACGACAGTGGCGGGTGTGTGCATCCTTATCTCTTGGTCTCCCTGTACGCCCCCGGTGATCACCCCCCCCCCCCCCCCCCCCCGGGGCCGTGGTGCTGATCCGCTGATCCCCTGGAATCGTCAGATCGGATCGGAACGCGATCACTTTCCCTCCTCCTGTTTTGTGCTACGTCCCGGCTAGGCAATCCCCACTATCAACTGAGATCAACCGCTCGCTAGCCGATTGTGTGTGTGCGTGTGTGTACGTGTGAGTGTGCCTGGCAAAACCAGGAGTTAAAGGAAGAAGGGGGGGTGCTAATGACGTTTGTGTGAGTAACAAGCGATATACCAATTGGTGATACATTTTGCACGGGATTTTTGGACGTTGGGTCACGGTAACAAGAAAAAGAAGGAGGAAGAGGAGGCGGGAACGATCACTTTGGACAATTGTTGTGGACCACCTGAGTTCGCGCCTGACAGGTGAGCTAAGAAAGCCCCCCTTGGACGCCAATCGCCGCTCACTATCGCAAACCCAGACACACAGCCACACAGTTCGCTCTCTCTCTCTCTCTCTCTCTCTCTCACCCGCATCGCATCTGGATTGACTGCAGCTAGAAGTGCACCGCCAGCAGCAGGCGCATCTTCGATCAGCGCTGCCATATATTACATCACACTCCTCAGAGTGCTCAGTGCTCGCATCTCCATCACCTCTTCCACTGTTTTGACGTCCCCCTTCCCTTTCACCCGCAAACTGGCAGTGGCCAACACGCACCCACTCGAAGGGCAGCTCATATGAAAATATCTAACCACCACAGTCCAAGCATGCACCCGGAGAATGCCCTTCACCAAAGAGACAGAGACAGAGACAGAGGGAGAGCGAGAAAGAAAGAGAGACGAGAGGATCGTTCCATAGCGGCCCATCATCATCACGCACGTGCACGTGAAACGCTTGCTGCGGCACCACAACCCCGAACCACAAGCAGCAGCAGCAGCAGCAGCAGTTGACGACACGTTGACAGATGTCATGTGGCACTGCACATCACGGAACGCGCAGTGTTGTTAGCCGGGAGCTCGAATACAAAGACAAAACAAACGGCGCGCGCAACAGCAGCGGCAGAGAGAGAGAGAGTGCGTGCGCGCGGGTAAATGGCGCCTCAAAATGGGATGCTAATACGAATGCGTGATGCGCCCTCGTGATGCGTGTGCTGTCTTCGGTTTTTGCTTTTGGAGATTGGGCAGCGCGGCGTCAATAATTGGCGGAAAAGGAGAAGAAAAGGGGCAAGAACGACGACGACGAGTTCAGCTTTATCTCTCTCTTTCTCTCTCTCTCGCTCACCGATGCACAGAGAGAGAGAGAGAGAGAGAGAGAGAGAGAAAAAGCTAAATAGGAAAAGGGTTAGCGATGGAAGGTTGGCGTTATTTTGGATGCAGGAAACATTTCCAAGGTCGCATCTATATCGTTCAAGCGGGGTGACAAGGGGAGAGTTATCAACTAGCTTCACAGACCCCCCCCCCCTCCCCGTGGGTGCACACTATCAAAAATCTGGGCTAGATTCTAGAGAACACAATTGTACGGAAGTGTTTATTTTCGTTCATCCTTTCTCTCCAGGGTGCGCCATCAGGAAGTATCCTATTTTAATGTTGAATAGCTCACTGCCATTATTCAGTCGATTTTAAAATACAAAACCAGCTTTATTTAGGTTCTATTCTGTGCCATTTATTGTGCAATAATCAAAATATGATATCGTTCAAATGACTGCCTTCCTTCGCGCATACAAAAAGCGGCCTTTTTTCGGGCCATTTTGTATTATTTTGACAGCAGTTGGAGCGTTTTTTTTGCAATTTCTGCTCTAATATTTGCTTTAGGTTGTTTCATAGCCTTCAATTTGTTTGCAAAATCCTTATTTTCCAAACAGACCCGCAGAAACAGGCCCAGCGCCGTGATATGCGGCGAAGGAGGAAACCACCATTATTCAATTTCAGTCCGCTCTTTTAACGTGCAGTGATCCATTATTAAAATGGCATAGATTGATGTTTCAGAAACTGTCCTATTTGTCAAAATCGATTGAAAAATGGCAGAGTTATTCTACTTTAAAATAGGATACATCCTGATGGCGCACTCTGTACAATCTATCCCCGTTTCTTGATAGTATGCACACAAGGTTACAGTATGCAAAAAAAGTTTATCCACCCTTTGTAAGAAGCTTGGATTTTGGCTAATTTTTCATGGAAACTCTCCACCAAAAAATGTGTATCACATATCAATAGTTTTGTTTTTTTTATTCTTCTTCCCCATGCTTTTTACATTTTTCAAAAATACCTTCTAGAAACAAAGATTTTGCACAAACAGTCTAGCAAGGTAAGAACAGCACGTCTCTGCACGCTTCTTAGGTGCATAACTCCTTTATTTTTGACGATAAAACCATAGAATAGGCCTCAGGAGATGTGTTTGGGATTAAACGAAATGCATCGTTGAAATTAAACGAAAAAATGGCTATTTAATTATTGTGGAGTTAAAAACTGCACAAAACCCGAGAATGAAATACATGAGGGTGGATACACTGTTTTTGCGTGCTTTTCGTACCTTGTTCGACTGTTTTTGTAATATCTTTAGTTTTATGAGGTATTTTGGAAAATTGTAAAAAGCACAGTAAAGAAGAACAAAAAAACAAAACTATTGATATGTGATACACAGTTTTGGGCTGAGGGTTTTCTTGCAAAATCAGTGAAAATGTAAATTGCTTGCAAGGAGTGGATAAACTTTTTTTTTGCATAATGGACCTCAATTGGTAGCGTGCTCTGCTGGCAGGTTGGCAACCCAAACAAATCGTAGGATCGATTCCACATGCATCCTTTAAATTTCATCGTCATCTGCGTTTTTGTACCACTTCTGAAATCGTTCTTTCTCACGTATACTAATTCCCTAGCTCTCTCTTTGGCGGCTTGTTCTCTAATATTCTATTCCTTTTGTTTCTCTTCTCGTTTACCAACCAGGTACGTGTATAATCCCCTCTTCACCACCCACCCACCCACAATAACAGCTGATGCAAGAGAGAAGCAGAACACCAAGCGGTAAGCAGCGTGCGGATCTCTGTTTTCAGATAGTGCAGCAGCCAGACCACTAGACACACATCCCCCCCCCCCCCCCCCTCTCCAGGAGGAGGGAAATTGCTGGTGAAAGCGGTGTAAAGCGGTAAAGAGAGAGAGAGAGAGAGAGAGAGAGAGGTGTGCAAAGGGACAAGGCTAGGAGAGTCAGTCCAAAAAATGCCCCATTTTGTACGGGATTTTTGTCCACCAGGACCTCGCCTCTCTACAGAAAGAGGCCACTATGCACTCATCTCAATTCGCACAACAATGCGAATTCCGTAACATCCTTTCCTAACTTTATTAGAGAGTGAAGTGCGTGTGCGGCTGTGGTGGAGGAGTGTGTGCACCAACGAGATGCAATCGGAAATCAGCTGCATGCTGCTTGCATACCCCTTACACTCCTTCTGTCGCGCTCTCTCTCTCTCGTTCTATGCTCCTAGTCTACTGACCTAGTGTGCTAGATAGATTGACGATTGTTTTTTTTTTTTTTTGGTGGAAGACACACACTGGCTTCATAATTTGCCCCCTTGCACCCTCTCTATCTCTCCCCCTTGGATCGATTTCTGTCGGATAATGTCCCCCGTTGCTGTCACCTGCATGCGGCTGGAATTGAATTCTTGTTTTCGGAACCACCGATCGGTGTCTGGTGTTTTTTTTTTTTGTTTTTTTTGGCAACCCTTTTCGACTGGCGCGCTTCCGACTGGTGTGGTGCATACTGCCCCCCCCCCCCCCCCGCCCCCTTCCCTCGTTCACCACCTGCTGGTGGCTTATTATTTTTGTGGGGTCGTGTCGTCACCAACGTACCGATGGGGCGACAATGGGAATGTGGGTGTGTGCAGGGAACACCGGCAATCGATCCGGAAACACCACACACACACCAGGACCAGGTGGACTGCAACTGTGTTGCGGGGGAATGGAAGTGGAAGCGGAAGAAGGAGTAGACATCTCGAACGTTGTGTCGTCGATTGCGACGTCTCTCGAGGAGGGGGGGATGTTGTTAAGGGTGCAGTTTGGGGGTGGTTTCGATTTTTCACCCTTTGTATGTATGTGTGTGTGCCTGCAGAGGGCAGGGGATGGCGGGGGTTCGTGCCCAAGAGCCGAACACAACAACACAACAAGCGCCAGCGACCAATCAGCGATTCGATTCTTCCACCCGAAGGGTAGCTCACGAATAGAATAATTCTGCGAATGTAGAGAGAGAGAGAGGGGGGGGGTGGGGGAGAGGGAGAGGGAGAGGGAGAGATGCAAGAATGATGCACCACCGGGAGGACCGAGAAATCAAGCCATACACGACGACGCAAGTGCATGCCACGAAACCATTCCAACCCCAAAGATGCTTCCCTACCCCCGTACCAACAACGAAACCTTGTTCCTGTTGTCAAATGTGATGGAACACTCATGTGTGCTCTTCCTCCTCCTCCTCGCAGCTGCGCTTTGTTTGAGGCTGCACCAGCGCTGGTGGTGGCGGTCGCGTAAGTTTCGACCTTCGAGCGAGAGGGGTGGTGGGGGGGATGCTCGGGAATCGAAATCTGGGAACGCGTCCAACTCTCGACACTCGCGTTCGCGCGGTTCTTTGTGTGTTTGCCAGAGCAGAGCGGGCGGGGGCAAATGGGGTAAATGTAACAACCCCCGGTTTAAGCGGAAGCGCAAGGGGGCGGGGGGGGGGGGGGGGTGTTGTGTGGAAACGCCGCGGTCTTCCGGTGTCCGTGCCAAATCTTGCCACCTCTCGTACCTTGTCGTTGCGGGCGCGAAATTCGAAAATAGAACCCACCACCACCCCCGCCCCGGGCTTGAGCGAGTATCCCTTCGTATGCTTCGTGCGCCCTTTTTGCTACACAGGCACAAGGGGGGGGGGGGCGGTTCTTCCGTGCAAACCCGATCGCTGCCAGGTGTGTGCGCAGGATTCTTCTCGTTTGCTGCGACCCCTTCCGGGCGCGCACCCCCCCCCCCTCCCCCTTTCATCCCTTGCTAAAGGATGCGTCTTACGCGCACCAAGGACACTCGACACCAAGGACTTGACCGGGTGGTGCACTGGTTGACAGTCGGTATGGAGTGTGTGTTTAAGGGTAGGGGGTGGTTTTTCATTTTTTGCCATCGTACAGGGGTGGAAGGGGAGGAACTAATTGTCCCTCAAAAAAACAAAAAAAAACTACAGAAAAAAGGACGTCATCGCGTCCGTTGCTGTGCGGGGTCCCGGTAAGCGGGTGCTAATCACCTTGGCCCCCCCCCCTTACCACCAACCCTTCCTGAACCCCCGTTAATCCCTGATCCTTGATGAACCCCTCGCCGGTTGATCGGTTGCGAACAGGAAACCGAATGTAGAATGGGAATCAGACGGGGTGGGGGTGGGGGGAGGGAGTTGCAGGGGGTGTATTAAACGCCTTCCCTCGCTACCCGAACCCGATCCCTAACCTATTCGACCGTCTAGAACGTTCCGCGATGCCGCCAATCTCGTCGCCAGCGTCACCACCGCGCTCTCCGTTCTTCCCCGCCCTGCTCCGTTTGGCATCGATATCCTTATGCGTGTGTGTCTCTGTGTGTATGTGTGTGTGTCGCATCGGCACGGGGCGGACGCGAATGAACGGTGGGTATAGAAGGGGCGGCGGTTGCACGTGGAACTAAAATTAAAGCACCCCCCCCCCCCCCCCCCCCCCCCTCTAACTAATGTGCGCGAGGAATGAGGGGTGAAAAAAAAAAAACAACAGACAGCAAAGTGACGCTCCTCGGTGTGTCGTGCTATCGCCAAAATCGTGATGGAACAGGGAAGATGATCGCCCCCCCCCCCACCCGGGGGTTTCTGGGGCATCGGGCGACGCAATACGGCATCAGACGGGGCACTGGCTGACGAACGCATCGTGAAGTTGATCCCGCAAACCGCTGACAACGGGGAATTTTTACGGAGTAGTAGCTAGGTGTTCGCTGTGCTGTCGGGTCGTACGACCCGTTCTGATCTGTGCTAGAGCCACAGCGTGCGATCGTTGCGATGCCAGTTGTGGCAGCCGCAGCACCACCACGAAACACCAAAGGTCTTTCCGGTCCGGCTCGCGTCTCCGAGTGAGCTGTGCTGAGCTGAGATGCCCAAGCGTAACATAAACAGTAACAATGTGCTGTGATGGCGCAAAGCAAAGCGCACACAGCACGGGTTTTTTAGTTTTTTTTTTTTTTTTTTTTGATCCGTGAACCTACTCTCTCGTCGATCTGCATCCGTTCTCCGGCTCGCCGTCCCAGACAGGAAAACAAAAGAGCGATGCCGTGCTCTTCTTAGTCGATCATTAGTATCGGACGAGAACTTCCAGCAGCAGCAGCAGCAGCAGCGCGTCAGTAGTATCCAGAACGTCGCGGAGAAAGCTTGACAGTTCTTTTTTTTTTTTTGGTTTCCCTCTTCTGTTTGTGTTATTATCGTGCACCACTAGCGCCAGTATCCTGTCAGGTCAGGTGCCAGGACAATTGGACAAGGTGTGTGTCAGTGCGTGGGAGTGTGTACCCCCTTTCCCCCCTGGGGAGCAGTAGGGACTGCGCCGTGCTGGTGCACTTGTGCACCTTTTTTTTTCTTTTACCGTTTGACAGTGAATATAAAGGTAAGATCACGCTGACTCATGCGAACCGAATGGTGGTCCGCTCTGGGAGTCACCTACTGGGAGGTTGCCAAGGGTTTTCTTTTCTTTTTTTTTTTTTTGTTGTTACAATCTAGTCAACGGCCGCCAAGGGTTGCTCCTTCCTCAGTAGCAGGCATTATTCACCTGCTAATCGATTCTGTCGCTCAGCTCGACGATGATGCTACCTTTGATCGCGCAAGCAGCATGCGCTGCGCTAATTATGCGCGCACGGGAATGGTGAAGCATTCCACCCACCACCCCCTTTGCCTTCGTTTCGCGCACCTTTCTCACGATGAATAGACACTTTGCATTGTGTGCATTCGCGGCGGTGCGGGGAGCAGCAGCGAGTACATTGGTGTGCACCGTTGCTTGGACAGGACACCAGCGCCAGCCAGCCAGACATCATTAGCCTCCCGAGGTCCAGGGGCGCAGGACGCGTATGGCCGCGTTGCGCGCACTTTTGCAGTTGCTGCGTGTTCCTGTTCCGTGCTTCCGTGTCCGCCACAAGATGCCACAAGTGACAAGCGGCGCGCACCCACAAGTGTGCAAAACAAGTGGGACGCGCGCTGGGGGGGGGGGGAGGAGGCTGGAAGAAGGGGATGAAGGGTGTGTAGTGGGGGGCGGTGGTGCAACTGCATTTTTCGATTACCTTGCCAGCATTAATCTCACATTCCTGGCCCCTTGTGGGAGCGGAGGGGGGGGGGAGGGGAAGGAGTTCAGGTGCGCAATGGTGCGCACACCTACGCGCACACATACACCCCGGGAAAGCCGGTGGGGGGGGCTAATGTAATTGAAGCTAATTTACAGTGCGCACCACGTTTGAAGTTGGTCCAGAAGGGGTGGTGTTTGGTTGGGGGTGGCGAGTTGAGTACATATTTTCCAACCACCCTCCCCTCCCCCTTCCCCCCGCCGTTTGTTCTCTGCCGCTGCCACCACCTTCGGAAGCGTCAGAGAGCGACAGCGAGAGAGAGAGAGAGAGAGAGAGAGAGAGAGAGAAAGAGAGAGGACCCGAAACTCAACACCTACTGCCGCCTAGGAAATCGGGACCAGATGAGGGGGTGGTCATTTCTGCCTTCCCCTTCTCTCTCTCTCTCTCTCTCTCTCTCTCTCTCTCTCGCTCCGAGCCGCTCCTTGCTGATGCAGATCTTGGTGCTTGCGGCCCCGAAATGGGGCTAATTTATAAAACATGTTGCACACACACACACACACACCGCCCTTTGGGGGGTGGGGGTTGTAGGCGCCTTGCATCTCGCTGCTGGTGGCTGCTGGCCCTGCGTGGTCTCCCGGGCTCTGTGGCGTGTTGAAATGCTCTTTAAGATCATCTCGCGGACGCGCGTCCATTACGGTGTGGGGTGGCAAAGCGGCACAAGAAGAAAAATAGCAAAAGAGAGGGGGGCGGGGGGGGGTTGCAAGCCTCCGATCCTTCACGATATCATCTCGTAGGGAAGGGACGCATTCGCATCGTGTGCCCCCCCCCCCCCCCCCCCCCATCGTCTCCCCGCGCCCTTTACGACGACGTGGCAAATGAGATTAAAGATTAGGAGGAACCCTTTTCAGTTCCGTGTGCGGGGGTAGGGTGGGGGTTGAAGGAGTGAAGCGGGGTTTGCAGGGGAGAACCTCATCAACCCAGATATCCCAGCGCTCGCTGCCTAGGATGCCCCGTGAGGGCGCGATTAGATGGGAAGCCCCCCAATTGGCGGGAAGGGGTGGTTTTGGTGCGCGCGCGCACCCCCTTTCAGACCCGGAGGCTCGACCGACCGGTTGGTGCGGAGGAGTTGCGTAGAGATTGATGAGTTGATTGGATACGCCGCGCAACTGCACTTGAGTCGGTAGGGAAAGGGGGGGGGGGGGGGGGAGGGCGCCACATCCCTTGTGCAATGGTGGTGGTGGTATTGTTCAGCTCGGCGCAGATCGCTTGGGGTGGCATCCAAAGCAGTGTCCATCACGACAGGGAGAGAGAGAGAGAGAGAGAGAGAGAGAGAGAGAGAGAGAGAAAGAGAAAAGGAAAGGGAGAGCTGCAAAAATACTTTCAAGAACTCCAAGTGCTCCGTCACCGCCAGGTTTTCGAGGCTCTCTCTTTCTCTTTCTCTCTCTCTCTCTCTCTCTCTCTGCGAATTTATTGCGCCCTAGACACAGTACCTAACTGTTCCTCAAAAAAGACATTTTTTTACACAAAATTGTTGATGTTTCTGTAGCAAAACTAATTACCACAATTTGAGTGTTCATTCCTGGCGCCTCGCGGTTCCCTCTACCACTTTCCGTAACGCTCGTACACATGCCTGTCCTTTTTAGATTCTAACTTTACCTTTGACACTAACGACACTTTTACCGGAAACTCCACGAAGTTACTAGAAGTTCAACAAATGTTCCCCGTAACTTCCACGATATTCGTACGCAGCAGCAGCAATCCTGGAGCAGAAACAGAGCCTCTGGACACACAACACCTCCCCCAGGTCCCTTCAGCCTACCTCTCTCGCTCTCTGGCTCTCTCTGGCTCTCTGGTTCTGGTTTTTCTAGCTATTCCTTTCACTGTGCGCTGTTGCAGCCATCGTACGGTTGTTGGCTTCAAAATCTGCAGCAGGAGAAGGCAGCAGCAGCCCACTACGGAGTGCGTGCGCGAGCGAGCGCTTAGTGGGTGTTGTTGTTCCTGGAGCCGCTGCGCGGTCGACTTATTTATGGCCGCAATTTGTTTAATAAATGCGAGCGCACCGGTGCAACTATTGGACCACAGGGTGAGCAAGGGAGAGAGAGAGAAAGAGAGAGAGAAAGAGAGAGAGGCTGCATGCGTGACTGTTGCGTACACAAGTTCACCCCTTTTCTCTCTCTCTCTCTCTCTCTCTCTCTCTCTCTCTGTGTCTCTCCTTGGTACACCTGCCACCACCCCCTGTCCTCTTACCATTGAAAAGCCTCTTCTCTGTTTGTCTATTCGCAAAATGAGACACACAAATGACGTTGGTGTAAGAAACTACCCCCGCCACACAAACCACCCCCTTGTGCACCCTCGCTTGCTCTCTAGCACGCCTCAAAGTACCACTAAACATGACATTCTCCCAGCAGCAGCAGCAGCAGCTTAAGCCCTAATGTCAAAGCGTACTTAAAAAAAAAAACCCGCGAAGGACAATTAAGGCTCCGCCTGCCTCCCTGTGCCTGGTGGTGTTGGATGGCAGCATTGCACAAAATTAACACTGACGGTGGCACACCACCAAACGCACCATTTGTGCGCGCGCGCGCGCGCGCGGAGGTGAGTTATTTTGCGTACATTGCCCGAGGGTGGGGAGGGACCGAGAGAGCCTCTCTCTGTGTGATCTGGAGTCCAGGATATGTGCACACGCGCGCTCTGATTTCCTCATCATTAACCTCGCTTTCTACTCACCCCCGCACAAACACACGAACAGAAGGGTGGGGGGGGGGGGGGGGGGTTCGAATTAATGATCATTTCACCTTCGCTGGTCGGCAGCGTGCAGCCAGCCACCCCGATCCGTGCAGAGTGTAGAGACCGGGGAAGGGTGGGAAGGGTTGAAGGAGGTGGTGTGGGGGGTGTTGGGGGTGGCTCTGGGTGGCTATTGGTGTGCGTCGCGCACGCCACCGCGCGCCTAGTTAACGAGATGGGCTGGGAAATTAATTTTTCATCCCCCCCCCCTTCTGCCACCCCCCGCCCACCAACCCGATGTCCACCGGGGGCACAGCATCCATCCACGAGCGGGCACCTCACGTCTCGTCGTTACCACCCCCCCACACTCCCTGATTCACACTTTATCCAGATCAATTTTCCAACCTCGTTCCTTCCCCGCCCGCCCGCCCACTAGTCACCACCGTGCTCCCTGCAACCCCTCACGGGGACGATGACGACGACGGTGAGCGTAGGTGGCTTAGCGCATGACGGCGGCAGCGGCACCCCGGAGCACCTCGCTCTCGCGCCGCCTGGTTTCGCTTGTTCGCCGCGTGTCACGTTCGCGCTCGCGGGGTGGCGTGCCGGTACCGTTGCCGTTCGGTCATCACGGTTTTTACCTAACCCTTTCCTAAACCCACCCCCATACCCACTTCGGGGTGGGTTCGGTGTCTTTATGGGCGCGCGCGCATGCACCAGCGCCCGGGGCTCCTATAATGATGGCAGGCAGGAGCCCTGGTGCTGGTGCTGGTGCTGGTGGTGGTGGTGGTATGCACCCCCTTGTGGACGACGACCGGTCATAGGGGGGGTTGCACGAAGTAAAGGAAGGGCGGAGAGGGAAGACAGAACATTTTCTAAATTTTCTACCCCCTCCGCCAGTCGCTTGTTGCGTTTGCGAGCGTCTTTTACAAGGGTTGGGGTGGGGGTTGGGCGGGGGGGGGTGAGGAAAGAGGGTAGAAGTGATGCTGTCCTATGCTTTTCCCGGTGGTATAGGTACCACTCGCTGCTGCTGCTGCTCCTTACCAACCCTTTCACCCTCTTCAACCCCTTTTCCTCCCTCAGGGAGCGCTAAAGGTCAAACAATCGAGCAGCGCCGAGCCAGAACAGTGTCTGTGTGGCGAAGATGCGCCTTGGTGTGTTTGGGATGGTCCCATGATCCTAAAGGGGGGTGAGTTGGGCGGTTGATCGCACGCAAAAAAGATGCGCCACTTATCGTTTTGGACCTTATGGATTCTTTAAAAAAAATATTATTAAACATGGATGCAGAAGAAACAGGAAAGTAAAATGAATTTCGATTTTTTTTTGTAAATTCCTGTTTTATTCCTCTAAATCAATTTCGTCCCCCATAAAAGTAATCCCTCCCCGATGTAATGCACGTGCGCCAATGGATTTTTCAGTTTTGGAAATTCTTGAAAAATTCGACTTCGAGGGATGGCCTTCAGCTCCTTCTTCGCAGCGGCTAGAATCGGCTCTGGGGCGTCAATACGGTGTCCCCGGAGGAGGTTTTTTTTGCGTTTTTAATAGCCAGCTGTCACACGATGCTAAATCAGGCGGAAGCGATGGTTTTGTGAATGGTATGACTGGGAGTTTTTGATGAAAAAGTCACGAAAAACCAACGCTAGTCGCGTTTTTCAACGCGTTTGAGGCCCAAAACATTTTTCAAAATGTAATAAACAAATTATTTGAGTATGTCAAAGGCATCAGCAAGGTTTCTAGTTGTTAATCGACGGGTTTCCAACAGCAAATTATTTATTTGTTGGGCCTTGTCAGTTGACGTTGATGGACATCCTTCGCCTTCAACAAGTTCCTGACCTTCCTGGAAGTTTTTGGACCACTTGTTAACATTTTTATTACTTAGTGTTAATATCAAAAGGCTTTCTGCATCATCCTTTACCTACCCGCAATTTTTTTTTTGTAAATTCTTTGCTCAATAAATTTCGAAATATCAAAAAACGACGATTTCGCTTTTAGTACCTCACAAAAAAAATCATATCGCAAATACTAATCATTATTTTGACGTAAAACTTGGCATGAATGTCAATCACAGTACTGACAACCTACAAAAAATACGAGAATGAAAAACAAATCGTTCACATGACCAGTCATCTTACTTTCGTGACACAGTAGTGTATTATTTCTACCCTTGGCTTCATCCAACAATCCAATACTTATCCGTTAAAAATCTGGGGATTGTGAACGCGTCTCGGGTTACGCCTCTAGAATTCTTTCATCGCCTAGCGTGTTGCTTTAGGTTGAGTCATCTGTCGCAGAGCTGCTGTAAACGCGAGTCTATGTTACATCCGCCAATCCGCGACGATCGTCGGATGCAAAACTGCTGCGTTTGCGTCTTCCAGTGGTTATTGCTCGTGACGATCGTTGAATATGCGTCCGTGGAGTGACTCCGTCCACCGAACTAGCCCTCGATACCCCCCCCCCCCCCCCCCCCCCCTCCGAATCTTCTGCTTCGGCCAACGCTTCGTATCGTGTTATTTTACAGTTCTGTTATGGAAAATAAAATATTGAATTGAAGAAATGAGATTTTTTTAGCAAACTTTAACCTCGTAGCGATTGAGAAGCTTGATCGTGGAGATTTTCTATGAAGCCGCAGTTGAATTAAAGCATGGCTTTGGACACGGCACACTTAAACCCCTTGGCCGTGGAATGATTTTTTTTTGTTATTATTATTATTTAATTTATTCTGTCGTGCGTGTCTCCCCGTTGGGGTGGTGTATCGGTGGCCGCGCGATATGACACGTACTGGCGGGTTGCGTGGTTCTAGTTCTCGGTTACCGCAAGCCACACACGCCGCGCCGGTTTTTGTTTACATCAAGCCAGAGAACGGAAGAAGAAGAATAAGAAGCAGCAGCAGGGCAACCTTCTACCTCCATTAATCGTAAAAAAAAACTGCGTGTTAGGCAATCGTCCAAAGGGGCGGGGGGGTGTAGGGTGGGGGTTTAGAGTCATTCTTGAGTTTTGTTTTGTCGTCGTCGTTGTCACGCAATTACGTCGCGGTGCGGTGGCGGTTTGGTTGTTTGGAAAATGTGCGTTGACAGGGGACCATTTTTTGCTCCGAGTCCGAGAGAAAGAAAGAAAGCGAGAAAGAGAGCGCAGGAGGAGAACGGGAAGAAAGATAGGCAAATTAAGCAAAGGTGCGCGCGATAGCTCACGTACGATTGGGTACGTACGGTAGTGCGCAACAAAGAAGCAAAAAAAAAAAAGAAAGAAAGAATGAGAGAGAGAGCTTTAGCCAAAGCCACGGAAACGTGTGCGGGGCTGTGTCACATTTTTTCCGCGGAATTTTGCGTGCCCACCCGATCAACCCTCTCGGCCAGCAGCAGCAGCACCATAATGTAATGCATGCTCTCCACCGTCCTCTCTTTACGAACCTTGCAGCTACCCCTGGAGCAGCAACCCTTCTACCGTCCCGTGACAGCAGCAGAAGAAATGATAATTTACTAGATTATCACTGGACTATTATTATATTGCATTATTGTGGGGTCGGTGCGGGAGGTGGTGCTCTGGTGGAGTACTCACCCTCCCTCTCTCTTGCATCCCCTTAGTATCGAGGGGGGATGCGTGATAGCGCTCGCGCTCGCGCTTAATGTCGTCCGCGTCGTGGAATCCGCAAACAGCAGCAGCAGCAGCAGCGCAGCCTCCGTGTGCTTTTACCTCTCTCTTTCTCACTCTGTTTCATCTTGCGCAGTGCGCGCAGTCGGGTTGCGTTGTCCCCGTGGGGTTACTGCAGAGCGAGTGCGCGCGAAAGAAGCAAAAAAAAGAAGAAAAAGTCAGAGCCCAGTCCCCGCTACAGTGCCAGAAGTGGTTGTGATGGAGATGGAAGAAGGAGCGAGAGAGAGTGAGAGAGAGGTGGCTTTGTTTATGTGGCTGCATGATCGCTTAATATAAATAAAAGGCAGCAGCGGTGGGTAGCAGGAGAAACAAGCTGGAATGTTGTGGGAGTGGATAGGGGGTGGCCGATTGATCTCTTCTCTCTGGTTGCAACGTGCGTGCGTGCTGCTGGACCTGTGGACACCATGATGCGATGGTGCACGCAGTATTGAGAGTTGCAGCAGCAGCAGCAGGGACGCACGAACGCATTCGCAATGCTTTTAATGCTCCCCGCGTTGAGAATGATGGTCCGTTATGTTCGTGCATCGTTGAGCGCTTTGTGGCTGTCTCTTCGCCGCCCGATCCTGATCACTCTCAACCCCTTCAAAAGGATGACGCTGGCTGGCTGCTCCCGGAACACAGGCTACTAATATGAATTGTTACCTATTCAAATCACCACAGCTTTTTTGTGTGTTGAAATGGTTTTTATTTTATTTCAAAGACAAAATTGTTGTCAGAATCCGTTTACTTCAGCTCGATGTGGTCATCTTTTGCCTTCAAGGCTGCAAACCGGTCCAAAAAGAGTGTTACATGATGCGGCGAATGTGGCGAATTTCTGAACATTGTGTTCTTTGATGTAAAACAAAAAAATCGCTATTGTGCAGTCCTTAAACTCTCAAATCGATTACTTGACCGTAAGCTCATACGAGAATTTTAAGACAATTTTGTCTTTGAAATTATTTAAAAAAGAGTTTTAACACAAAAAAAGTGATGGTGTGTTGAATAGGTCATATCAGTAACCCTGTGCTTGAATAAAAAGTTAAAGTTGTTAGAAACTAGTAGCCGCTCTTCTCCCGGTCAATTACTTGACCATAAAATCTGATTTATTGTAAAGGTGAAAATATCCCCTAGCACATGAATAAGGTTAAGTAGAGTTATAAAAACCAAAAAAATTAATCGAATTTAAGAAATTAAACTCGTTTAATACAAAGCCATCAAAAGAACCATTACCGAAACTTGAAGTGATTGGTGTTGAGAAAGAAGTAACATATTGTCAGATTGTGTTAAACGATCGTGCTGGATTATAATAATTTAGATGAGCTGTTTTTGGTACAGTCAAATACTAAATTAAGATGCTGACTAAATTAAAATAGTATCTGTGTCATTTCCAGCTAACGATTAATTGAAAAATTATTAGAGTTGGTCAACAGAAAAGGTATTCTGTTCCATCAGGACGAGATAAAGCAACACGAGTTTGTTTTGGCATGTTTGAAATACCGAGAGCAATTTAGAGAGCTTGCAACATACATTTTAAACCAGGCACTAAGTGATTATAAAATAATATATTAATAGAATTAATGAAATAATGTTATGAGTGACGAAGGGAAGGGCAAGCGCACAGGACAACCAGCCAAGGGTAGTTACGATGCCAAGGGCATCTCACTAGATGCTCAATGGAACGTTAAATGTTCAGCATCTCTTTAAAAATTTATCGCAAGTGAATAGTGGGTGAATCCCCGGAGGTTGAAGGAGGTTTTGGTGTGTTTAAAAACCGCGCGAACTACCCGAAAAAATCGCTCTAACAGTTCAAAAAACAAATTAGGGGCTCCCTTTTATCATAATGTGCCCACGGTCCCCACGACGGTAAAGACGCGCCTGGCTTCGTCTCTTACGCGTGCTTGTGCACAGTTTCCGGTAACGGGGGACCCTAAAGTGAGGTGCGTAAACCCCCCCTCCCCCTTCTGTCTCGACGCTTCTGCTTCTGCTGCGTGCCCCATACTTCACTGGCTGACTGTGGGCACCACCGAGGAGAAGTGGTTCTCTCGAGCGAAGAACCGGGACGACATAAAGCGCGGACACGCGGCCAGTTCTATTGCTGTTTTGTGTCGCGTAGGCGTTGAATGCGCGCGCGCGCTCGCGCGCGGAAGTCATCTGGTGGGCGAAAGGAAGGGATGGGAGTTGTGGCGGCTTGTAACAAGTTGTGGTGCACCGCGCACACACAGCCACTCTTCGCAGGGTTGACCCACACACTCCTGCTGTTGAAACGAAACGGTGGTCGATGGCTGGGAGCCCAAGCTGTTGCCTTTTCTTTTTTCTTTTTTTGTTGGGAGGCAAAACCTAGAAGATCGCCTCTCGCTGCACTCTCTTTACTTTACGTATTTATTTTACTCTCTTTACGATACGTTTTTATTGCGTTAACACTTTACAAGGCCATGGTGCTTGCCTTAATGACGCCGGAGAACATATTCTTGACCTCATTCTTACGCCAAGCAATTATTATTCTCGATTCATTCACTCTTCTTCGATTCATGAACTCTTACCCAATATGCTGAGCGTGGGATATCGTTAATCTTTCCCAGGTTTCGAATAAACGTCCCGTTTGAGTGCGTTTGGTATTTAGCTCGATGGTTTATGGTTAGTATTCCCGATCGTGCATGGCGTGTTTACAGTGGGTATGATCGTGTGCCAGTGCCGCTATGCGCTCAGTACTGTCGCGAGCATATCTATGACCTTCGAATATATGTTTATGTTCTTGATTTTTCATCACGCGTCTTTTTATTGCGTGCAGGTGTTTATAATTTAGGTGGCGAAGAATGGAATGGATTTCACTTAGTGGTCCTGTCGATAAAATGCCATATAAAGCGAGGAGAACAGTTAATATTTGGCCATAGAATTGGGCATGTGTTACGGTTCTTTGCCTGTTTTATTATGTAAGTTCAGGCTTTGCTTGACCTTTTGGAGATTTTTCTCCAGTTGTTGAGTTTTTTATAGCGATTGTGCAGATTTTTTTTTCACCCTTCGTCTTCCATCGGTGATATCTTTTGATAGGACGGCCAATAGGACGGCCAATAGCCAGTTTGGCGAAATAGAGGACACATCGCAGGCCACAGATAAGCTTCAAACACATGGAAAACGGTGTCATTTTGTTGATATTTCTATCTAGCTATGCATAAAAAAGCGATAAAAATTATGGTGCCACGTTCAATCTCAAGATAAATGTTTAACTGTGGAATTCATTCCTTGTGACCTTGGATTTATTAAACTACCAGAGTTATTTGGGTAATGCAGCAAATAGCTCGTAATTTATAAATAAAAACCAAGCCCAAACAGAAAAGCTGATAACTCCTCTTTAATGTAAAAGAAGCCCCGTATATGGCGAATGGCTATACAAAAGCAGATAAGAACAGTCACTGCTGTGCCGGGAAAGGGAAATTTTCTCCCCTCAAGTCTCATTTGAACTCAATTTCCCGGAATCGACTCAGGGATCGATACCTGTGAAGCGGCCATCCCTGTGGGTAGGCTGACTGACCTTGATCATGTGGCGTCTGTCTAAACTTTAATGGTCAAGATCAAGGTCAAGATCAAGGCTATTTAGGGAATTAATGTGACCTTGGCCCTGCTTGGCGAAAACGCAAACGAAAGCGGAATCTAAAACAAAACAATCAACAACTACGGCAAATGCTGGTACCAAAGCAGAAGGAACGGTCACTACTGCGCTGCGCCGAACTTTCCGCCCTGAAATTCCGTTTTTTTGCATGCGTGGTATCGGAGTGGAATCGCAGGGTACTATTCCGGTACGCCCCTCACTACCGCACAGTAGTGGAAAAAGTCTCATTGGCTGTTTTTCCCACCATTTACGTACATTACAGATAGATTTTTAATCACTTTCCTCGGTTTCTTCAGGTTTTGTTCGATAACAGCCCAAAATAATGGACAAAACTGTATGCAATTTTATGGATTGAAGATTTTTTTGGCATTGAAATCAATGTTATTGTTGCGATCCTATTTTTTGATCTCTGTGCTGTAATGGCAGCTTGCCAAGTCGGGCCAGAATTTAACTGGACCTTTGTGAGACTTAATAAATGGTAGAATTGATTTTTTCCAGGCATTATTCTTTGCACAAAATGGCCGTTCATGGACCCTCCCGTCATAAACACTCTTATTTTCAAATCACACCTGTAGAGAACGCTTGCCAAATGAGCAGTTTACGGGCAATTTTATCTACGTAAATAAATAAAAACAGCTTTCTATCGTATTCCCTCGATGATTGCGAAAATCAAATGCGCCTACTGCTTGTTGCCAAAAAGGCAGTTTTACGTGTGATTCATCGTCCGCTTCAAACCGCATGGGTCAAATTCGGTCAACAATTCGGATTTGCCTAATTACACTTTGACATTACAGGAATTCCGTTGAAAACTGTTTGATTAAGTTTAATCTGTAGAATTGGGCATGTGTTATGCTTCTTTGCCTGTTTTATTATGGAAGTTCGAGCTTTGCTTGAAATTTTGGAGATTTTTCTTCAGTCAAAGTTGAGTTTTTCATAGCGATTGTGCAGATTTTTTTTCTCATCCTTCATCTTCCGTCGGCGATATCTTTGGAAGATATGGTTCGGTTTTGGCAATTTTTTTTATCACTAAAAGAAAAGACTTAGACCTTTAAAAAGACACCAACAGAGTGGCAAAGCGACCACTAGGAGCACTACGGTAATTAGAATCATGTGGCCAAACATTAACTGTTCCATGCTTTATGCTCCTGTTTGCGTCGCTAGAGGGACGTACGCAGCCCAAGGAGAACAGATGTGCTGCTGCTACTACTGGCGTGAAGCCCACGGAAGAGAAGCCGACGTAAGGTTTCGACATTTTTTTTCGGGAGCCTCAAAGGAGGTGTTGCTGCGCGCGCCCGCCGCCTTCAGAGCCAGAGAAGAACTTGCGGCCACCCTTTACGTCCAGGGGGACAGGGGGCACTTGTGGGGTGAGGGTAGTAGTTGATGGAGGGGCACTTAATTTGGATTTACTGCTACTGCTGCTGCTGCTGCTGCTGCTGCTGCTGCGGAGTGCGTGCGACAATTCGCCGCGTGATCAGCCTTCCTTTTTCTCTCTCTCCCCTTTTTTTTCTATCCTTTACTCCCCCCTGTGTGTGTTACCTGGTGCAGCAGCATAACTCCAGCCGAAGCAGTGCGCCCACGCCCACGCCTACACCATGGGCGCGCACTGGGGCGCTTTGTTGGTGCGTTTCCTGGTTTCAGTTTCACAAGTTTTGATCACCCTCAACCATCACCCCTCCCCGGTTCCCTGATCCACAGTGCTCCTTTTCTCTCTCTCTCTCTCTCTCTCTCTCTCTCTCTCTCTCTCTCTCTCTCTCTCTCTCTCTCTCTCTCTCTCTGCGGTGGTTGAAATCAGTGGTTGGTGCTCTAGTTTGCAGTTCATTACTCCGGTGGCCCACGGAGAACCCCAACCCTTACGCACGGGGGATGGAGTGGAAGGGGGGGGGGGGGGGATGACCAGAGCCCTAGCCTCCTCCCCCGGGGCGACGACCAGCCACATAGATCACATTCCTGCTGCAGCAGCAGCCTAGCTCGCGAGAAAACACATTTCACTAGTTGGTGGTGCTACCCACCCACTCCACCACCACCACCACCCGGTGCTCCTTGGGGGTGGCGGGGTGACTACCGCATTCCAGCGCGTGTGTTTTGCCGCCCAGCAGCAGCACCAGCAGCAGCAACCGAGATCTCTTCGGCGACCTGTTTTGGGGGCCCAAGGAAGGGACGCCTCTAAGAGAGAGAGAGAGAGGGAGAGGGAGAGAAAGAGAGAGAGGGAGAGAATCGGCCACGCCGAGGATGGCAGCACAGCGCGCAGTGGTGGTGGATCTGGTCTTCTGGTGCTGCGCATCTGACTTCGGTGTCCCGCGGGTGAAAAGGTAACTCCAGCGCCGCCCGCCACACCTTTTTGGTGCCGAGCAGCACCTTCTCTTTTGAGGTTCATCTTCGGACGCGGGATCCAGATGATCGTTAGACGGACGGTGGTGTGGAGCAAACGCAGCAGCAGCAAAAAAAAAAAACAAAAAGAACGCTCTTGTTGCGCTGCTATGCAAATGTCTGATGCTGCTGCTGCTGCTGCTGATGATGATGATGATGATGATGATGGTGCTGATGCCTATCTTGCGCACACCGCCGACTGCGCTGCTGCACCACTCGATTGTCAACATGTTCGGCTGTGCCTCTTCCACCGCCCCGTTTTTAGGGACGGGAATGATGCGTAGCCAGATCCAGATATGCCGGGACCGCACGACCGAGTGTGTCTACACCTTTTTGCACCGCCTGCAAAATGGCCAGCCACAGCAGCAGCAGCGACAGCAGCTGATGGGCAGTCACAGATTGTGCGAAGGTGTTGAGTGCGCGCGCGCGCTCGTCGACGTCGTCGCGACCACGGCGCTGGTGGTGCGGTGGTTCTCCGATAACAAAATAGCCGAGCACACACTAGCTGCAGCTAACCCTTACTCTGGTGGTCACCCCCCCCGCTTCCGTAACGGCGGGTGGGTTGTGATCAGATTTCCGATTCGCCGTGGTCGTCGCCGTCACCGTCGTTGTCCGCGCTCGGCACTGTTACCACCACCGCAATCGATGCCGATCATCGCACGCCGATGCTGGTGCGTGCACAGAGAGAGGGGGGGATGGGGCGAGAGGGGATCAATTACCAGCGCACTCGCACGCACGGGCTCTCGATCGTGTGGTCCAAAAGGTTATCTGCCCGGCACCGATCGCTCACGATTCGCGAGTGCGCTCGCTGCCCTCCCCCCCCCCCCCCTTCACTCCCCTGTGAGAGGGGGTGGATTACGCCATCGACGGTGCCCAGGGGGAGAGGTTCAGGGTTACCACTGGTGCGTCGTTGTCCGCCGTCGTGCAGAAGATGATTGGCTGTGGTGCTCGAATGGGGCACGCATCCTGCTGTATTGTGCAACTAGACAGGGTTACTGACATGGTTATTAAAAACTCTATAACTTTTTTTTCAATTATTTTATTTAAATAATTGAATTTCCAGAAACTATTCGCTTTGGCTCGATGTGGCCACCTTTTGGCTCGACTGTAGCCTTCTAACGGTCCGAAAAAAGGATGGATGCTACACGAATGTGATCTTGCGGTATTTTCACTCATCCTCCTGCAATCGATTGCTTTAGCGCTTCCATACTGGGCCTTATTTTTTAGTCCACACCTTGCTCTACAACTTGAACCAGAGGGAATGGTCCATCGGATTTGCGTCTGGCGAAATCGAAATCCACCGTGTGCACGAAATGAAGGATGGAACATCAGTTTTTAAGGGGCGGACTTCGGTATTTTCGGGCCCAAAATAGGCCCGTTTTCGACGATTGTCTGTGACGTAACCATTCAACTTTATTTTTTCAAGTAAATGGCATATTAATCTACAACGGTTGAATCATATTTGGTATTGTTTTGAGCAACATTCATTGGAAAATTAATCCGTGGCATTAAAATTTTGGTAGGCGTGTCGTCGCAAAGTTACCTTTTTGACGGTGCCCATCGTAGCAACATGACGGGTCATTTGAAATATACAAATCGATATTCGTTTGAAAGATTATTAGTTTATCTAGGTAGCCGTGGAAAGATTGTGTTGAATTTGCTATTTTTCGATTTTTGGCAGATTTTTTAAGTTGAAAAAATGATACTTTTTGTCATTTTGCCTAAAATCACGGTTTTTAAAGATATGTTTAAGAATCTTTAAAATTCGCCACGTGTCGTGCAAGCGCAGCAACTCCTCCTTTGCTCGTTCGCACCGAACTTTTTTTTGCTGCGGTGTAAGATTGTGTGCTGTTGAGAAGTTGTAAGGCTCAACCTTGAGATCATTTTTTATTATGGGTTGCATAGGATCGAGCGAAATTTTCATATCTTTTGCGAGGTTTTTATGAACTGCGACGCGGATTTCGTTGAATTCTGGCCTTCACTTTCCGAATCATTTCTGGCGATGTTGCGGTTTGTTTTGGTCCACTTCCATAGGCGTTTTGTAATGCTATCAGGTACCATTGTATCGATTTATGGAGCGATACACAAACATTTTGTTCATTTTAAGGTGTCTGAGCTCACGGAGTATAGCTGAAGGTTGTGATTTTCCAGCCAAATAAACGCCATCACAACTTTTATGTTTGAATTACATCACGATAAAAAAAAAAATCTACAAAACATAGACGCTAATGCTTTTGGTAGCTTGTAAACAATATATTAAACTATAACTAAAATAACTTTTGGCGTCGTTTGAAAGATACACCAGTGTGAATTTGGCTACACTTCATATTAGTAACCATGTACAGTAACTAACATCCCTAACGTTTCTCTTTCTCTCTCTCTCTCTCTCTCTCGAATAGCAGCGTAAGCTGTCACCGACATGGGCAGTGATCATTACTGCTTGAGGTGGAACAATCATCAATCCAACCTTCTCGGCGTGTTCAGCCAGTTGCTTCAGGACGAGAGTCTGGTGGATGTCACACTCGCCTGCTCCGACGGTGCCACCATCCGAGCCCACAAGGTAAGTTCAAACCCCCCCCCCCCGCCCCCCCACCTCCCGCTTTTCTTTTTGTTTGTTGTTGTTTTTCTTCCCTCCTCCTTTTTCCTTTTCTCTGCGATCAGCGATCCCCCATCGCCTGCCCCCCTGTCGTTAGGTTGTTCGTTTTGGGGTAGGGAAAACACATTTTTGAGGTTACGACGACGCCCGCGCACAGCATCGTGCAGCCCGGCCCGGCCCGGCCCGGCCCGGCCCGCCCGGTATGTTTTGTTGGTTGGTTGCCCTAGCATCATGTTGTTCACCATCAGCATCAGCTTCGTACACACCCTTTCCCGTCGCCCGGTGAGACTCATCTTGCTAGGGGGTTGGGGTGGGGGTGTGCTTTTTGTGCTCTCTCTATCTCTGTACCACGGCAATCATGGCGACGACGACGACGAGGGGGTGGTGTAGGATCGCTTGTTTTTCCTACCTGCCAACCACCCCCTTCCCGTGCCACCCCCTTCCTGCCTGCAAGGATTCGATAATTTTTCTGACATTTTCCACCCCCCAACGCTGCTGCTGCTGCTGCTGCTCCATAGCACACCAACCCCTGCACAGGGGGAGGGAGGATGGGGGGAGGGGGTGTACTGGTACAAGGTGAACTATGCCGGCGGCAAAGACAACACAACCACCACCACCACCACCTTGTTGTCTTGCGTGCGCGCTCGCGCCCTGACTATCGATGCTATCGATGCTCTTCATCCTCTCCCCCCGCGCGGGGGGGGTGGTGGGTGTTATGTTGCTGTCGTGTCGAAGCGGGCGCCGCCCGGCCCCGGGATTCGTCTCGGTGCGCATCATCATCATCATCATCACCGGATTGCATTGCCGTGTGACGCCGTGTGTTTCTGATGCGTGCGTGGGAGTTGGGGTGGTGCGCCCTCCAAAGACCCCGGCGAGGATCTCTCGGACCACGGCATAATGTTGCCCTACGCATAATCATGCCCCTTGCGTGGCCAACCAACCTACTACCCTATCCCTTTCCACCGCCACCCTTTAAATGACCGATCGGGGGGATCGCCTTCACCCCCAACCCTTTCTTGAGTCACGCGCGCGATCCTCTAGTCCAGAGGCCAATTTCCCTCCAATAGGAGAAGATGAACGAAAGGCGCAGCGGCAGAAGAGGAGGAGAAGAAGGAGATCGAGGAGCATTACCGGTTCGTGTGCTCCACCGGGGAGGGGAGGGGGGGGGAGAGAAGCACCCACCGCACGATCGCGCTCCAATTGTGCTTTGTTTCGGGCTGCCAACAGTTTCGGTGCAGTTGCTGTTGTTACTGTTGTTGTTGTTGTTGTTGTTGTTGTTGTTGTTGTTGTTGTTGTTGTTGTTGTGCCCTCTCACCCCTGGAGGGCACAAGACGAAGAAGAAGACGACAACGCTGCTGCTGCTGCTGCTGATGGTTCGTCCAACCAACCATCTCGTTCTCTCACACGAAAAACACCTCGCGGGGGTGGACACATCCCTCCATCCCCCGATTGCGGGGGTGGGTTGGAGAGTGCTGGTTGAGACGATGTTAGCGAGCGCGCGCGCGCGCGCGCGCGCAACCGCCGCCCGCGGCTACCCTAAGCGCACGCCTTACCAACCAGCCACCCCTTTCCAACCCGCCCCCGGTCCACCCCCTCCCCTGTACACCACTTTGCGCGTCGCATCCCTTGGAGCAATTGTGCTGCAACAGCAGCACCCGAGCATCAGAATCAAGCTCTATCCTGGTCATTTCACCCTAGCCTGTCGCCCTACACACAGTCACAGAGACAAAGGGGGGGGGGGGGGGGGGGGGTTGGATGCATCGCGATCCACCACATCACCACCACCACCACTCAGTGGTGTGCCTTCTAGCCACGTCTCGGCGAAGGCTTTTGGTGCAAAAAGGGTGACTGAGCACACCCCCCCCCCCCCAACACACCCTCCATCAGCAAGGCGACGTTTAAAGTCTTGTTGTCTGTTCGCGATTCTCTCTCCCTCTCTCTCTCTCTCTCTCTCTCTCTCTCTCTCTCTCTCTCTCTCGCTAGTCCCAATCAAAGGGTGAGTCCAGTCAGCGATCCGCCAACGCAGCAACCCAGCAACAACAGCGTCTAAGCTGCGCCGGTTACACAGCTTCTCCAGGAACGAGAGCGCGCGAGAGAGAAAGATAGGGGGATGGGGATGAATGTGTTAGATGTAGCGTGTGGTCCCGCTGCTCCTCTCGCTCTCACGCAACTCTCACCGAACTTCGACACAGGGCAGGCGGGAATAGGAAAATAATTTATAACCGAACTCTCCGCTCCCACCACCCGCCCCCTCTACCGCGGCCGCCCGCAGTGCATCTTTGCAACATGCAACATCACACAAAGTCTCCTCCCATTCCGGAGAGGATTCATGTGTCCAAACGTCGTCCGACATTCATTTGCAGCGCGGTGACGCCAAAGGTTAATTGATGGACTCTGATGGTGCTACTGCTGCTGCCGTTGCTGCTGCTGCTGCTGGTCACCAGCGCGCAGCCTCTTGACCTGATCGAACGTGCGCGACCACACCGACGAGTCGGTGTCGTCGTCGTCGTCGTCGTCATCCGCGCGCTGCCCAACGACGATCATTTGCATTTTCTTGCTCTCTCCGGACAACAACACCTCAGGATAAGGCACCTACGCCACGATAAGGTGCCAGTCGACCGCCGACCTGGTGGGGCGCGCGAGCAGCGAGCGAGATGCTAATTGCCTCTGATTGTGTTTCAACCCTCCCCAATTTCTCCCACCCCATCGTCGTCATCCCTTGCCGCGAGTGGTGGTGGTACGCGGCGCTCATCGCTTATCGCTTGGATTCCTCCCAACGGCCAACGAAACGGGGGTGTCGGGGTGGTTTATGGAAAATGGAGCAATGGAGACTCGTAGTTTGGAAAGCACGAAGGTGGGGGGGGGGGGGGGTGGCTAGGTGGGGAATTCATTAGTTAACATCGACACTCGGCGAAACATGACTAAAAATGCCGAGCTGCCGGCTACAGCGTCCTCAGCTTCCTGCCAAGGGGGTGGCTGTACCCCGGGGAGGGGGGGGGATGAATGGCTGTCGTCAGAATTCTCGCGCCCTCTCCCCATGTCTCGCTGTCTCGTTGTGTCTCGGTATTGATGGTTTTGACATCGGCCGCTCCCAGGTCCTCTGTCGGCAGTCAGTGTTCGATTAATTAGCAGAGACCACCTCGGGGGTGGCGGCAGCTCAGTCACAGAGCCACCACTTCCCGTCCCCTGGCAGTCTGTCCACTTGGCGCGCGCGCGCGCCAATGCCACTGCTCTGCTACTGGTGATCGAAGCGTGCTCGTGCGCTTGCGATTGATGCGACCACCCCCACCCCCTACCCCCCTTTTGACCTTTATTATCCTGGGAGTGGGTGCCGGTAGTGGCTGCTCGCATCCAAATCTCCCGAAGTTACTACAGAATTCGGCGCCATCTTTGCACACATCATGGTGCGAGATGGTGCGTGAGGTGGAAATTCAAAATCCCACCCCCCCGCCACCCTCACCCCAAAACCACAACCGCCTAGTGAGTGTCGAACGGTGTAGCAGCTCGCAAAAGCTTCGCCCACCGTACACACACTCGCACGCACGACGCACCGTGCGGATGGTCTCGACACAACCGCAGCACCACCCCCCCGTTTCATCCCCTAATTGCTGCTGCTGCTGCTGCCGCCTTACGCACCAACGCTTCGGCTCGGCGGGCAACGAAGCGGAACCACTGCTCCGAAGTGACCTCTGGCCGTGGAAGAGTGCCACAGGTTGAGGGGGTTGAGGAAGAAGGGGTAGGGGGTTGACTATTGAGATCACACGCGCACACCCTCAGGAAGCTAGAAACAGAGAAAAAAAAAGCGAAAAAAAAAACGGAAAACCCCCGCGCCCTCTCCAGGCATCATCATCATCATGGTGGTGATGGTGGGGGTTTGCCAAATTTTTGGCATCCCTCCCTCATACCCCTTTTCGCTGTGCTACGCACTCATGATGTTGCCGCAGTGCGGTGGTGGTGGTGGTGGTGGTTAGAGTGCAAATCAGATCAGATCAGCGAGACCGGTCTAGGGACACCACGATTCTCGCTGCGCTGTCGCTGTTCGTTGTCATTTCCTCCTCCTCCTCCTCTTTTCTCTCTCTCTCTCTCTCTCTCTCTCTCTCTCTTCTCCTTCTCGAGACAGGGATAAGAAAAAGGTGGACGGTGGATCGAAGGATCACAAAACAAAGCAACAACAAAAAAAATTAGAATTTCAGCAAAGGGGCGGGGGGGGGGGGTGAGGGAATCAGTGGAGAAAAGCCGCAAGGCTCTACTCATCCGCAACTGAGAAGAGAAGAACCAGGAAGAGGAAACGACAATAGAAGCAAAGAAGAAGTAGGGATGAGACCTTGAAGAATGTGTATTTGCTGCGTGCGTTCGGTCTGGTGTACGTGGTGTGATTGTACACTGTCTGTGGTGTTATGTGCCCGGCAGAAGAGCATAAGCACACACACACACCCACACATACCCAGTATTTGGCGCGAAATCGCCGCCGACGCCGCCACGCGGACACCGAGGCTCCCTAGTGGTGCCTATCGCGGTTCCTGGCTGGCATATTGATCCAGCCACTCCCCTCCAAGACGCTTCGGGGGTTTTCCAAAGGGGGGAGGGGGGGGGGTGGACCGGGGCTAGGGGGATTTGCATGCGATCATTTATCATGGCCGCTGTGACTGCGAGTGCGACATGCCACCGCCGCCGATCGTCCAAAGTTCGCTCTGCTATCTTTCTAACGGTGATCGGTTCCTTCGCCTACCTTGGAAGGAGGAGCGGGGGGGGGGGGGGGGCATTGAACTTTTGCCGGCGCGCGGCCGCCTTGGCCGAGAACTGAAGGTTTGCGAATGTCAAGGTGACATTCGCGCGTTGCAAGGCGGGAGGGGCGGGGTTCGATCTTGCAATCAGTGGGGGTGAGGTGGGGCACGCACTCACGCACACACGCCACGCTTGCCGGGGCTTCTGGAGCTGTCGCGACGCGACTCGTTGATAACGGCAATGGTTTCTTTTCTTTTTTTTTTTGGTTGGATGGTGTCTCACGGGCGGGGAGGGGGGGATGTGTGGGTGTGGTTCTAAGCAACCCCGCAACCCCCTTGGGCGCCCCTAAATGCTAAATAACTACCGCGATCGCGGTGAGATGACAGATGACAGACTATTCGCGAAAAAAAAAGGGGGTTGGGGTGCGGGTTGAGGGATGGTTCCACGGTGGAGCAGAAGAGCGATGATACGCTGCGCTGCGTAATGTCGTGGTCGTTCGCGCATTCTTTTCTCTCTCTCTCTCTCTCTCTCTCTCTCTCATCTTGTTTAGAATTCTGGCGATTCGCGGTGCTTCGGCAGCGTTGCTCTCCCCCACCCACTTCTCTAGCACACTAGCCGGCCCGCGGCGAGTTAGAATGGGGTTAGCTCGAAACCGAGCGGATGGAAATTGATCAAATTTACGCGCGCGCGCGCGCGCGCGAACGTGTTCTGTTGTGCCTTTGTGTGCGTTCTGTGCGCGATGTCTGGTGTGCGTGACTTTGGCGCGCATCCAGCGGACACCACGAACGGGGGGTTGGGGGTTGTGCTTTTCGATTAGGGTGAAGCAGCGCGCACGCATGGAGACATCTCGACATCACCGCGCTCGCCTTGGCCATCCCGAAAAAAGCACCGAGAGCGAGACCACGGCGAGGACCCGTTCGAATATCCTAAGATGAATTAAGGGTTGAACAGCAGCATCCCCCGAAAAAGGGATTCACGCCACGTTTTGCAACGGAATTAGCTTTGTGCTAATGCTGTTTTTTTTTCTTCTTTTCTTTCTCGAGCTCCTCTTCCTTGCGATCTGCTCGGTGCTCCAGTAAGCGCGCCCGTGTGTGTGTGTGCTTGCGTGCCCAAATTGTCTTCGTGCTATCGCCACGTTGCCCTCCCCCGGGTGCTTCTTCGTTGCGATGCGTCTGGTCTCGGGCCTAGGGGTCCTTATTCGGGGTTCGGCACACAATCTTATCTCGCTCTCTCTCTCTCTCTCGCGAGCGTTGCGGCGTTGATGCGTGTACACGGGGTGGTGATAGGGGGATGATAGGGGTGGCGGCGCCACCACTACACTCCTAACCGATCGCAATACGCATCGCGGTTAGGCGAGAAATGGACGAGAGAGAGAATAGATTCCACCCCCTCCGACCACCCCATTCCGGGCCTACCTCCCTCCCCCCCCCCCCCCCCCCACATCCTCTACAGAACCACTCGCACACAGACCGCCCCGGGGGGCGCGCGCGCGATCACTAGCAGTGCGTGGCAATGGACGCGCCAACCGACGTGTGGTGACTGTTATGGGGCGGGGTTGGAGGGAAGGAGGGAGGGAGGTTTTTTGTTCGTTGCGTGTTCGCTCTGCCACCGCCGCTAACGCTACGCGCTTCGCCAAATTTTGCATTCTATTCTATTCCACCCCCCCCCCCCCCTTTCTTCCCTTCTTCTACCACTTTTAGAAGTTCTATTGGTGCTTCCTTCATTCTTTGCTCTTCGCGTTCCAACAATGCGTGCCTCTGTGTTTGCCTTAGAAAGAGAAAGAGAGAGAGAGAGAGAGAGAGAGAGAGAGAGAGAGAGAGAGAGAGAGAGACTAAGAACAGTGCGCGAAGAGAGGGTCGATTTTTGGCACAACACCCCTTCCGCAACACACCCCATCCATCCCCTCTCATTCCTAGAGTGTTTGAATAGATGGCGAGGGGGGATGAAAATGGCGGGTGCAAGGGTCTCTCTCTCTCTCTCTCTCTCTCTCTCTCTCTCTCTCTCTGTTGTTTTCGTTGCGTTTTTTTGGAAACCTCTTTGATCATCGTTCTAGCGCGCACGCACACACAGCCAGACATCCGCTGTCCCCGCCTCTGCACCCCCGTTCATCCCCTTACAATCCCCGTTCTTTATGCTTCTCAATCTTTTTTCTCCCTCTCTCGCGCGCGCGCGCGCCCGCTCTATCGTGTCTAGCCATTGCCTATGATAAGGGAGGCCAGGTTGGTTGGCAGGTTTTTTCGGCGAATCGTCCCATCACCCCTTCAGCCCCACGCAACTCGTCCGCTGGCCTTCCGCTGCTCCAGTTGCGTAGACGCACGGGGCTATGCTCGCCATTTGGTGACGCCATTTGGAGCCGGCTCCAGAGAGACACAAAGAAGGCCGGGGGGGGGGGGGGGCAGAGAGCGTGCGTGCGAGAGAATAAGATAGAGAAAGAGAGAGCGGGGTCAATGACACCAGAGCGCTGCGTAGAGCTGCCCGTTTGGGGCGGGGGTTTTAGGGAGCAACGCGGACGAATGGCGAAACCTTGAACTCACTCGCTCCAGCACCCCCTTCCCCCGATTTCTACCCCTACACACTAGTTAATCTATCAAAATTTGCCAAATGGCGAATGGCCTGACGGCGACGTCGCTGTCCTGTCGCCCGGTGTCTCTCTCTCTCTCTCTCTTTCTCCCTCTGTATCTGGGGGATGATGATGATGGGGTGTGTGTGTGTGACCGTGTGCGTTTCCTGCGAGGCTCCCCGCAGCAGCAGCAGCAGCAGCAACATTCCCGATATCACTGGCACCCCAATTAGGGTTAAAACATTTTAGGGGATGAGGGATGTGGTGTGCGTTTTAGAGAGGAACGGAGGACCCTTAGCAACTGGTGGCTTCAGAAGCGCGCGATCTCCATCATCCCCCCCCTTCCCTTGCTCCTTGCCCTCTCTCTCTCTCGACGCAACGCACCGGACACGACGCACTCTTTCTATCGCTTCGTGTTCATTTTCATGGATGGTTCTACGCAGCAACCGACGGGGGTATAAAAGGTGCGTGCAAAAGTGCGTGCGGTGCGTAGCAATCGTTGAACGGCCTCCGGGAGCGGACGCGCGCGCGCGCGCGCGTGGCCCCAGTCGTCCTCCAAAAATTCTTCCACCAACCAAAGCCAGCTCGTCAGCTCGCCAGATCAGCCACAGCCAGCCAGCCTCAACAGCACCAGCAGCAGCAGCAGCAGCAGCAGTGTCCCTTGCGTGTGCGTTGTCAGGGTTGTTGTGGGAAGCCGGATGTTCCCGCGGGATGCGCGCGCGTGTTTTTTTTTTTGTGAAGCAATGATCGTGAAACTCATTTTTGGGCGATTTTTTTTTTTGGAAAAATTTGGACTCGTGGCAAATCCTACCAAAACAGGGGTTGAAAAAGGGGTGCCCTTATCCCCTTCGTACCCCTTTTTCGTGAACAGAAGCGCACGTACACATACAGCGTTCCGGTTTATTATTTTTTTTGGGGTTAATAAAATTAGGCTATAGCGTGGCAATGTACTCGGCCGTCTGCTAAATTGCGACATAGAGAGAGAAAGAGAGAGAGAGAGAGAGAGAGAGAGAGAGAGAGAGAGAGAGCGCTCGCGCGCAAAGGTAGCATGCGTGCGGTGCGTGAAGGAATTAGATAAGAAAAGAAGGGGGTAAACACCTGGCCACGAAGACGAGACGACAAAACCGCCTCCCGGTTGTTTGGTTGTGTTCTGTCTCCATGCGCCTTCACCGACGTCTCGCGGTGGTTGTCCGCGACTTTGCGATCGTTTGAGCGATTTTTAGGGGATCAGTTCTTGTGTTCCAAGGTCATTCTCCTTCTCCATCGGTGTGCTGGTGCAGGCAGGTGGTAACTGTGGTGCGGCATCGAGCGCACGGAGAGAAAGAGAGAGAGAGAGAGAGAGAGAGAGAGAGAGAGAGAGAGAGAGATAGAGAGAGAAAAAAACCGTTCCAAAAAGCGGTTGGTGGTGGCTAAAATTTAGATAAAATTTGTTAGCAAAGCGAAGGGGTTTGCTGGCGGTGTCCATATCCTTCCGGTTTCCGGTTGTTCTCTCAGCTTCATGCCCGTGCTTGTGCATGTGTTTGTGACCAGGAAAAGGGTTCCGTTTTGTTGGGTTTTCGGTGCGACCGTTGGCTTTACCTGCTGCTGCTGCTGCTAGTGAGACCCACCCGTTCCCTCTTCCTGTTCCTGTGGTTGGGCCCCTTGAGAGTAGAGCCGGAGTCGAGGACGCCGATGGCCACTCGCGGTAGGAAAGGGGTGTTTTTTTCGTTAGACAGCGAAGGGGAGGGGAGAGGAGGGAGAGAAGGGAAAGAAAGGAGAGCCGAATTGCCGAATTGTGTGGTCGCCAAAAATTGTGCAAAAAGAAAAATGAACGCACACACTCCTGAACGAAGAAACAATACTGTGAATAATAATAGAACAGAGAAGAGAGGCGCGAGGGGTCTCTCCTTCCATGGAAATATAAGAAGGAAGAGAGGAAGGAGGAAAGGAGAATAGGAACGAACGGAAAACAACACTCCAGCTGCCGTTTGCTGACGTGGCCCCTCTCTCTCTCTCTCTCTCTCTCTCTCTCTCCTCTCTGTGTTTCGTGTGCTCCATTCTAATGGATCACCCTCCGTGTTCGTCGTCCTGATGGGTTGGTTGGTTGTGACGCGCGCGCAGCTGTGGGACCCCCGTTTGCGAATTTGGAGATTTGCAATCCCCCGGGTTTTTTGGTTCTGTTGTTGCTGCTGCTGCTTCTGCTGTTGCCGGTGGTGGCTGGCCGCTTCGCGTATCCCTTCGCTCTACACGCACCTTTTTTCCTTTTCTTTTTTTTGGCATTTTGTGTTGTGGTGGGCCCGGGCACCGTCGCCGATTTCTATTTTTGTGCCACGTTCTTCTACGATTTCGTTTCGTTTCCCTCTTATCTTTTGTGATTTTCTCTCTCTCTCTCTCTCTCTCTCTCTCTCTCTCTCTCTCTCTCTCTCTCTCTCTCTCTCTCTCTCTCTCTCTCTCTGCTCTGTTTCTCATTCCCCACTCCCCCGGGGGGTTCGTCGTCTGCCAGCGAACTGAAGTCTTTCGTATCGAGCAGCAGCGGAAGAACGGTTTTATTAAAAAAAAAATACATCCAAAATTTGTGGTCCCTCATTTCGTGTGTGCGTGTTGGTGTGACGGGGTGCGTGCGTGCGCACGTTCATAACCGGAATGGGCTCTCCTTCTCCCTCTTCCCTTGAAATGGAATTGGTTTGACATCATGAGGTCCAAAATGAAATAAAAAAAAGTTGTAAAAAAAAAAAACACGCCAACAACTTCGTTACCCATTTCGTGTATGTACACGGATGTACGTGTGTTTTCTAATTTTTATCCAAAACGTGAACCGTACACTCCGCTCTTTGCCCTTGTTTGGGGTTTTTTTTTGTTGTTTTTTATGTTGACTCCGAGATCTCCCCCTCGAGAGGATTACTTCCAGGAAGCAGGGCTACCAGAAGGCTGCCCTGGCACAGACACACAAGCACATGCTGCTCTTTTTCCACACAAAAACAAGGGGAAAAGGTCCCGAAAGTGTGTTCGATCCGGCATTGTGGAAGGAAGATCATTAGGAAATTGGTTTTTCGAGCGTAAAGCAGAGAGAGAGAGAGAGCGAGAGAGAGAAAGAGAGAGCAAGAGAGATAGCAAGAGAGAGAGCAAGAAGGAAAGAGGAAGCAAAACATGCCGTGTGATGATGCCGACGACGATATCGACGACGACGCTGAATACGTCCAGCCGGTGGTTAAGAATGGGTGTCGATGCAAGGGAAAGGCGCGCGGTGGTGGCGCGATCCCTTAGAGAATGCATTTTGCACGCAATTGCATCGGCGCGCGCAACGGTGGCGGCCGTAAGTGACTTCGAGCGATTGTGATTCGAATCCTCGCTCGCCCGGCAGCCCGTTTTGCGGATGGGGTTTGAAAGTCGCCCATCATCCGTCACTCCTACTACAACAACAACAGCGAAGCGCAGCGCGAGCGAGGAGAGCGGGTGTTCAATTAGGGGGCTGGCGATGGCGCTGGCGCACTGACATGAAGACATGGGGTGCGGTGCGGTGCGTGTCGTGTGTCCCACGACAAATCGCAGAGGCAGAGAGAGAGAGAGGGAGGGAGGGCCACAATCGCAATGGGCAGTCCTACTACTGCTGCTGCTGTTGCTCCCGCCCGCTGTCAATCGTGGACACCGTTCTCATTAATATTCGTTCATCGCATCCCCCATCATCCCCTGCTTGCCCAGGGATTGCCCCCGAGGGATGCGTGCGTGAGCTTGCACTTTCGCAACCGCGAACGCCAACGAACGACGACGAGAGGAAAAGCCGAAACCGTCGGAACATCATCGTCGTCGTCGTCGTCGTCGGCTGTGGTGGTTTGGGGGTGTGGTGGCCTTTGATGCTATTTGCACTACATTAGTCCTCTTCCCCTAGAGATTCAGCTGCTGCACGCCTGTCGATGTCGATGAAGCCACTTACTCCTACTCTGATCATGCCGATGAGGGTATGAGCGCACCCGCGTATGTGTAGCGACAGGCGCTGTTCGCTGCTTGACACCGATCCTCCCCCCTACGATAGTGGGGCGCACTTAGGGGGGTGTGGTTGCGGACTGGGGGATGGCTTAGGAACAACTTCATTAGTTTTACTGTCAAGACAACCGACGGTGGCGGTCAACTATTCGGTTTGTGGCTTCGGAGAGAGAGAGTGAGAGAGAGAGAGAGAGAGAGAGAGAGAGAGAGAGATGCTGAGTGTTCAAGTTTCAGCTTCCTGAATTTACATTCCTTTTAACGAGGAAGCGAGAGGCCGGTGGAAGGAGAGTGAGAGAGAGAGAGAGAGAGAGAGAGAGAGAGAGAGAGAGAGAGAGAGAAAGAGAGAGAGAAAGAGAAAGAAAGAGAGTAGATGACGTGAAGAACCGATAGTAGTCCTAGGTGTCCCCTTTGGAACGGCTTCTTAGCTTTTCTCACACCCTCACCCCACCCCCCAAACCCCCTCCTGAGTGAGTGAGTGAGCCATTGACCGCGGCGCCGTCATTAGGAAGAGATTGACAGGCTGGATAGCGAAGAGGACGGGACAGGGTGTGGCGGCGTAAGGTCAATTGAGTGTGCTCCGAGCGCAAAAAGCAGGGGGGTGGTTGGCACCCCCTGGCACCCCATACATGCGTTTCACTTATCACTGATGCGCGTCCTAGACCGTGATGCAGTGGTGGTAGTAGTAGTAGTAGTAGTAGGCACAGACACACACATGCACACATCTTGACCAAGGGATGTTCCACCCTCATCCTACCCTTGTGCTGTTTTTCTCGCGTGTGCAACCTTTTTCCTTGCATTGTGGGCGCGCGCGTGTTGCGCTTTGAAATCACTCCACTCTTCCCCCCGGCCCCACCCCCTACCCCGCTAGGTACCTGCGGCGATGGCGGCGTGTCGATCAAGACAACAGAGGGTGGGGGGTGGGGGGCGTGGGGGGTGGTGCTGCTCTGCTTTGCTGCTGATGCCCAGTTCGCAGTGAGAAGGTTTTCTCACTATAGAAAAGTTGTTTCTGAGATGGGACTTGGTTGGTTCTGGCATATAAGCGAGTCAATACAAATCGTCTTCCCCAGTCCCAACCGAGAAACAAGGGGCCAAGGCACCCAAGAACCAACTTTCGTGAAACCCGAACGCAGCCCACCTTCGTGTGCTCTCGTGTGCCCCCCCCCCCCCCCCCCCCCCCTAATGAACCAAATGAACTACGCTGCGATTGGTCGATGAGCTACCGCCCAATGGCGGTGGCGTTTATTTTTCTATTTCTTTTTGCTGACGTCACACGTATATGACGTCGTCATTTTGTGACGTCATTTTTCTGCGTTGCTGTTGGTGGTGGTGGCGTCGTACTCTTCACTGCTTGAAGGCGTCGTTGTGGTGGCGTGATCCAAGCTGCGATCGAGAACTTTCCTGCTCGGCCTGATGTTGGGTGCGCGTACGCTGATCACAATGCTCGGGTACATGCAGAAAAGGAAGAGAAAAATCCAAAAGTGTTTAACCCTTTTGCAGTGCACCTTACAACGCCAGCTTGGCTTACCTTGCGTGTGGATTATCGTCAACACCTTGGTAACACTTTTCTGCACTTGCACTTTGCCGCCAGCGTAGAGCGTGCGTCCCGGGACTTAGAAAATTTCCGACTGCCCGCGATCGGGACTTAGTCGAATTTTGCTCGAGGTTGCTCCCTCTCTTTTTTTCTATTCCTTTTCCTTTCGCGCTGCCGTACGCATCGCCCTTCTGCCCTTGCCGCCCTTCCCCTTCCGCGTAATTGAAACCCACAAGCTCGCGTTCGTTTTCGTTCGCCCTTCTTCTCTTCCCATTCCGCCCTTCCTCCGCCGCAGCCGCGCTCCACAAGCTCGCGCACGAAACCTTCTCCCCCCGCGGTTTCTTCCGCTCTTTTCCCCGCTGCCTACGAGCGGTTTCATAGTGAGCGTCGCGCTCGCCTCTTCCTCAACCGCGTCGCAGGCAGAGGGGGCTTCTTTCTCAGCCGCCGCAGCCTTCATCCCGCTACGTCGCAGGCAGAGGGGTAAGCCGAGCGCTTCAAATTGCTAACTGGGTGGTGCTGCCGATTCCGTTGGACGCGAATGACACAAAAGGATCAAACAACATCATCCCCCTGCCCCCCCCCCCCCCCCCCGGGCCCAGTTCTTCCCGGCGTCATTAGGGGATGAGGGTGTGGTGGCGTTCAACTTCAAAACGGCTTCTCACTTCAATCAGTCTGGAATGAGTTGAGACGATGGCCGACTCAGCGGGGGTGGGGGGTGGCTACTGTTTCGGCTTAACGACACCACAATGTTGCACGGCCAATGGGCGCAGAGAAAGCGATGGCGGGCCATGGTGGTGGTGAGATGAGTGATGAGGTGTTTGACCTGATTCGATCCCGCCCGGTCGAACATCATGCCATTGACAGACAGGATGACACGCCGCCTCAATATCACCCACCCCTTAGTGTGTGTCGTCCTGTTCATGTGAAGAGACCCGGGGCGCGGAACAATGAGATAGATACGATTGGCTTGACAGATTGATCCTTCATCCGCTTCAGAAGCCCACTTTCGCCCCCGAAATAGAGTTGCTCCTGCCCCGGACCCCCCCGAACACTCACCCGGCGAGGGGGGTTTGTCAATCACGAAACCGGATTCGCGTCCCTCAAAGCTTCACAGTGGGCCATCGATCGCTGGCGCTCACCAGGACGCCGCCACTCCTTGGGCCGATTGTGCTGGGAGAAGAGGAGAACCCGGGTGGGATGTAGGGAAATAGAAGGATTTCTCCAAACTCTCTGAGGGAACACCGAAAACCGTGTCGTACGATCGAGCTAGCAGGAAGAAGACGAAGAAGAAGAACGCGAAGTAAATTGCGAAGCTACAAAAAAAAAACGAAAAGAGAGCTGAGTGTTGGGGTGGGGGGTGGAGGGAGTGTAACATAGCGCCAGCTTTTACTCCTGCTGTGCCGGCGATAACGACGCATATGTGTGATGTGGAGTGCGAATTCTCGATCGCGATCTCGCGCGCCTCTGCGAATCGGTTGCGGAAGGGGATGTGTCCAGAGGTTCCTTGCGGTGGTGGTGGTGGTGGTACGCTGCGGGGTGTTACTCCATTGCCCGGCTACACGGGTTACTACAGCCTCTCGTGGCTCTGTAGAACTGCGCAGCTCACAGCTTAAGGGATGAAAAGAAAAACAAAACAAACGTAGCAGGGGTGCTGGTAGGGGATGATGGGGGTTGGGTGATTGAGCAGGTGTGCGCTTGCTGCGAATCTCTCTCTCTCTCTCTCTCTCTCTCAGCTGCAAGAGGAGAGACTGCCGCGCCTGATCGTTAAGGGGAGGGGAAGGGGGTGGGGGGGGGGGGGATTGTAGCCTTAGGCACCAAGGGATGAAAGGAAAGGGAATGCGGCAATAGAATGGCGAGCGGGGCGGACGGGCGGCTTGCGAAACCCCCTTCGGTGTGGTGCAGGTCACGGCTGTCGGGCTGTCAAAGTTCGATAAACAATTGCCTCCGGGGCGCAATCCGCAATGGCCACCCTCTCTACCCTCTACCCCCTTTTCCCGCGATCGGGTCTCTCCCGGAGCTTACAGTGGCCTTCCGTTTGGGGAGAGAGAGAGAGAGAGACAGAAAGGATAGGGGTAGGGGGAGGGGGTACTAATGCAACAACACACACCCGGAACACCCGAGGAACGCAAAGGACGTCGAGTCGAGGGGCGCTGTGTTGCTGTCGCTTCGATCATGTCCACTACACTACCACTACTACCACATTTTCTACTGGTACACTAGTACTACTACTCGATTTCCCCCCATCCCGCCCCCTTTTTTACAATCAAGGGACGCCGGTGGTGGTCCACCGTAACCGCGCTTCGCGGATCCAGGAAACGTCAAAATTGTTTTAGAGAAGGCCCCGTTGACCAGCAGCAGCTCATGGAGTGCAAGAGAGAGAGAGAGAGAGAGAGAGAGAGAGAGAGAGAGAGAGAGAAAGAGAGAGAGATAGTTGAATATAGGGAGACAACTCCTCTCCCCCCGGGGCCACAAATGCGCCACAAAAACCCTTCGCAACACTCCCGCGCGCCACCCCCCTCCTCCTCCTGCTCCTTTCCAGCCTGTGCCTCTCTCACGCTCCGTTCCTGTTGACCTTCATTCGGTCCGGTCCGGCACACAATCGTGCGTTAGACGCGCACGACGTTCGAAGAGAATGCAACGAATGCAACTTCTGCTGCTGCTGCTGCTGCTGCTGCGGCTGCCCGGCCGTTTTGTGGTGCGACTAATGTGAGCGCGAGCGAGATGGTAATAGGAAAACAAAGAAGCAGCATGGGACCCGGGCGGGGGGATACAGAAATGCCCCGTTACAATCAACTCCCCCCCCCGGGGGGGAGGTTCATTGTGAGGTTTGGTTGCTGCAACGATTGCCGCCGCCGTTGTATCTCTCCTTTGATGAGGGGATCCGTGGACCCAATAGACAGGTGGGGGGGCCGGGAGGGGGGGGGGGGAATCGCGGGGTGAAGGGAATTACCTTCACCTGCCAGTGCCAGCATCTCATAGGACGCTCGAGCTGCTGCTGCTGCTGCTGCATGCACCGTGTGTCCTCTTTTTCTATTTCTCTCTCTCGCTCTCCCTCTCTCTCTCTCCCTTTCGATGATGTCGATCGGCTACACCACCCCCAGATGAACATTTCTATACAAAACACAAAGATGAAGGCGCAGTATAGGCCTCGAGGTATCTGAGGGGAAAGTTATGGCGCAAGAGAGAGAGAGAGAGAGGGAGGGAGTCCGTTCAGGACCGTTAGCGAGTATGAGCTCATGACGGCTGCCCTTTGACAGCCGTTTCGTTGCGTGGAATATGATGTGTGTCGTGTGGCGGCAGAAGGCTACAGCGAAGGCAGTCAGTCAGTGGCAGCATCAGCAGCAGCAGTCCGATGATTGGGATCCAATTTGGAGCAATTTCGTCGCGAGAGCGAGTGCTTTTCGTTGTGTGGCTGAGATCAGGTTAATATCGGCGTCACATTCTGCTTCATCATCATCACTGCACTACCCATCAGCATCGAAAGCATGATCGTCATCATGATGATCGCCACCAACCAGCAATGATGTTTGTTGTGGCGCCAGCAGATGATGATGATAAGGGACTTTGGGGGGTGGGCAAGGGATGATGTGAGGAAAAAAAAGAGAGAGAGAGAGAGAGAAATCACCTTCGTCATTATCAGTGCCTTCGGTCCACATCTACCTTGATTTTCTCTCTCTCTCTCTCTCTCTCTCTCTCTCTCTCTCTCTCGCTCTCTCTCTTTCTGATACACACCCGGGACACCGTCCATTAAGTGCAGGACAACTGTCATGCCCGGTGCACTTCCGTTGACCCTCGGCTTAACCGCAACGCGCGCAGGGTTCAGATGTCATCGTGACAGCTCAATACTACAATATGGCGACGACGACGACGATGACGATCCCTCGTCTCGTCGGGGATGGGTGCTGTATGACCGCGATCGCGACCCGCGATCAACTTATCGAGCAAAGGGATAGGGGAAAGAGAGGAAGGGTTGCAGTACAAACGGTGGAAGTGGTGGTGGTGGTGATGCTGTGGAACCGTGGGAACCGTCGTCGAACCAAGGAATCGTGACTTTGAAGTGCATTCTGGGCTTCTCCTTCTTCCCTATCACACACAATTCACCCACAACCCCTTCCGGGCGCCCGTGTTCTAAAAAGGAAGGAGGGGGGGTTGGATGCATTGATCGTTCGTTCGCGCAGCAGCAGATGAGGTGGACTTTGTTGCGCCGTCACCCAGAGTACGGAAAGGTCTTCGTCGAGCGATTTTTGACGATTTTTTTTAAAAAGTATCCACTCAATTTTATTTTCTCCAGTGAATGTCATATTAAATTACAACTTTTCAAAAATATTTGATTGTAGTTTGGGGGACGGTTTGTTAAAAACCTTAATGGCATTAATTTTAGGATGGCGTGTCTGCAAAAATCTACTTTTTTTTTACCTCACGACGGTTCATTGAAACAACGAAAAATTAATATTCA
>NC_064879.1:2935543-2965543 GCF_943734665.1 Anopheles aquasalis
GTCAAGGGATATTATGATCAATCGACTCGGTTTTGTTTTTCAACCTCAGCAGCAGCACTCGGTGCTGCTCCCATCCCCTTCGCACTTCTATCGCAGAAGCGCAAACAGCGCAATTAGTAGCAGCAGCAGCAGCGGCAACTCTTGCGCGACCACAAGACGATGCTGCAGGCGCATCCGCAGTCGAAGATGGATTGCAGCACAGGAGCAGAGAGTTGAAAAAACGAAAGAAAAAAAAACGGCGCTTCATTGTGATGAGGGAGGGGGGGGGGGGGGGCTATTATCGTCGCGCCGGTTGGGGAAAGGGTCAGGAATGTAAAATTAATGACAACCATTTGAACCTCTCCACCAGGCGAACAAGGGGGGGGGGGGGGGGGGGGATGGCTGCGCAATCGACACAGCACGGCCAGCTGTTGTTGTTGTTGTTGTTGTTGTGTGTCGATAAGTAAGGAGATGAAGTAGGAGCCGACCGCGCTCCTGGCTCCTGATGAGCGCGCAAGGGGAAAGGGCGCGCGCTGATGAGTTTGAGTGCGTGCGTTTTTGATGAGTGATGAGGTGCGCGCGCGCGCGCGCGCCTCCTCGCACCTTGTGATGGTACCGCGCTCTGGTCAGTTGGAAAGCATTTATTTCTTTTTTTTTATTTTTCCCCCGTCGCTTTATCTTTCCTGCGGCTGGCGAGCTTTTTTTTTGTTTTGCAACCCCCTGGGTGTTTGTGTCTCTGTTGGCTAATGAAGATTTTTTGTTTCATAATCGATCGAGATTATGGGCCTCTGGAAACCCGCGGACGGGGATGATGATGGGGGTGGGGGTGGAAAGGTACAGCGGGTGCTGCCAGGATAAAGGGTTGGTGGGGCTTAATTTAGCTCTGTTTTTTTTTGTACAGATTTTTTACAACTCTTTTTTTTTGGTTTTGCCCTGACGAAAAAGATCTCACATCGTCATCATCATCGGGGGTTCGTCACTTGCTGCTGCATATGTCGCCCGTTGTAGTCTTTCGTAGCAAATCCTGGTTGTTCTCCGTTATCGCTGCATTTACGCCCTGCCATTGCCTACACTAAGGTGTTAAAGCCTTCTTCGCGACTTTTCTTACCCCCCCCCCCCCCTCCCTTTTTTCCCTTCCCATTCACCCTCCCGGGAGAGGGTGGAGATTGTAAATGGTAAAAATTTGAATACCAGTGGAGTGTGTGGCGCACAATGGTTAACGGTTGCAGTAGGTTTTCCTCATTTGACACCTGAAATGGACACAGTGGAGACAGATCCTTCTTCACGCTTCGCATGCGGAAGCACATCGTGCGCCCAGGGGGATGGAGGCTCTCTCTCTCTCTGCATGGTGTTGGTGCTGGTGCATGATTGCATGCTCGCCTCCCATTTACGCATAACAAGAAGAATCAACCCCCAACCCCCCACCCCTCTTCCCTTGTCGCTAGCCTGGCACACCGACTCGGTGGCATTTGACAGCCAACGGATGACAGCTTCGTTACGTCGCGCGCGCGCTCGCGCCACAAGCCTGTCGATTGCTGCTGCTGCTGCTGCTGTGATGCATATGATCAACGAGGGGGGACGAAGAGTTGAATCACAAAAAAAAAATCACCCATTCTCTCCTGCTAAGCGAAGGGCAAATGCTGCATACGGGAGGGCATTTGAATTTCGAAAACATCGGCCAGCACCTGGTGCCTCTAGTGGCTGCGTGGTGCCAGGTGCCAGGCGTGCTTTCCACTAGCCCGCTGCCCCTCGTCCTGTTGCCACCTGTTACTGCGCTTGCTGCTGCTGCTGCTGCTGCGGCACAGAACGCGCTTCCCATAAACGGGAGGGGGCGAATCGAGGAGGCAGCAGCTTTGAGAATCGATCGGAGGCGCGCACCACGGCATCGTGTCCGCTGCTGCTACTGCTGCTGCTGCTGCTGCTAGGAGGAAGGAGTACACGGTGGCGACGGTGACTGGGTCAGGGTGCGCTGTCAGTGTCTTAATTCTTCGATTTCTTGCGACCGCAACCGAGAGGGAGTACACCGATGTTGACGTTGTGCAACACACAGAGAGGGAGAGAGAGAGAGAGAGAGAGAGAGCACATGCTGCTGCTGCTTTGCATTTGCCATTCCACTTTTCCTTCTTCCTCTTCCTCTTCTTCATCCGCGCGTTTCTGTTTTTTTTCGATTTTCCTCGCTCGCTCGGTGTATGTTAATGCCAGCGGTGGCCTTTAGCCCAAGCACGCCGCCAGCATGCCACCCACGCATGCACCACCCCCTTCTTCCCCTTTCCTTCTGGCCAGTGGTGGTGGTGCGTGGCGTGCTCTCTCCGCACGCTTTGTGTGCCTTTTAAGGGAATAACACTATGCACCCTCCCCCTCCCCGGCGGTGCACACGTTCGCCTGCGGGGTGCAAAATTGGATTGGCCCGCCGAGGGGTAGCACTGGAGCGATCTTTTCGGGGGGGCTGGCAAAACGGATGTGCTCTGCAGTTGCTCCCGGGTGCGTGTCTTGTTGACAATGCTGTGGCCGTGCGTGCCCTTCCGCCCTGCTCCCTCCCCACCTTCTTTTTCACCACTTTTTATCCTGAAGGTGGTCGAAGGCGTGGGAACTAATTACCTTGCCCGTTGGCTCTCTCTCTCTCGCTCTCTTTATATCTCTAGCGTTCTCTTATTCGCTCACGATGGAAATAAATCGATTTTTTTTTTTGTTGCTTTCGATCATCCATGGGGATGAAGGGATGAAAGAAAAGTTCCCGGGGAAGGTATGGATGGCGGTGACGCGCTAGGCGTCGCGAGTTTTATTATCTTCGCGACGCGGAATCCCCACCAACCAAGGAGAAAGAGGCCCCACTGCGTGCCTCCATGTGCAGCACAAATCAATTTACTCAGCCTCGCTCTCGGGCACGCTCTCACAAGGGTGCCCATTGGTGGGTTCCGCCTCATTAGCGTTGGATAGCGCTGCGCAAGGCGAATCGCTCCATTGTGCTGCTCGCTGCATTTCCACCGACCACACGCCGCCTTCCTTTTGTCACCATTGATCGCATGCCTGTATGAGCGCAGCAGCCAGCATGAACCGTTGAGCATCCTTTATCCCATCCCGATGGCACTTGATGTTGACGGTAAATACCGCAAGGAAAAGAGCAAAAGAGAAAGAGAGAGAGAGAGAGAGAGAGAGAGAGAGAGTAATATTGATGTTTTTTTTTCTCAACATATTGAACAAGATTCAAAGTTATTAATATAAAACGTCCCCTTTCGGCTACAGCAGTGAAGGCATCGACAACAGATGTGGTTTGAGATAACACAAAAATCATATGATGGAAAAACAAATACTTCGCGCTATGAGCAACGTTTCTTAATGGGGGACTTCGGTATTTTCGGGCCAAAAAAAATGCCCGTTTTTGACGATTTTTTGTGACGCAACCATTCAACGTTATTTTTCCAAGTAGTTGGCATACTAATCTACAACTTTTGAAGAATATTGGGTGTTGTAGTGGGCAAGATTCATTGAAAAATTCATCCGTGGCATCAATTTTCTGATGGTGCGTCTGCGAAAAGATACTTTTTACGCTGGCCATCGTAGCTGCGTGATGGGTCATCAAAACAATACAAATCGATACTAGTTTAAAAGATTATAAGTTTATCTAGGTAGCACCGGAGAGTTTTTGTTAATTTTCTTATTTTTCGATTTTTGGCAGATTTTTGTAGTTGAAAAAGTGATCCTTTTTGCGATTCTGCTATAAAAACACGGGTTTTAAGATTTATTTAAAAATAAATATCAACAATTTTAAAGATATCTCGACGGTGTTACCTGGCAAAAAGTGTACAGATTATGTGTTAAAAATTTCAAATCGATCGGCCCTGTAGTTTTTACGGTACGATGGGCACCGACCTTGTATGAATCGCGGATTTTCAAAATTCTGTATCTTTGTCAGTTTTTCCTCGATTGATCCAAATGTTAAAAATATGTGTCAGAAAAAAAATTTAATACTGAAGTCCCCCCTTAAATAGGAAAATAAAATGTAATACCTAGAATTCAATAAAAAATACTGAAAGGTAACCCTTTTCCAACCAATTAAGTTGCATTTTCATGACGCACGATGACAATTTTATGGCAGACAATGTAGTCCACGGACATGATCAACAACAACTGAAGTTAATCCTCTTGCATGCAAGAATTGATCAATCATATTGAGCCTGGTGTGCTCGAACCAATCGACAGAGCGAGCGAGAGAGAGCAATAGGTTTTGGCACAAGAAAATAACAACACCCAAAAACAAACCCCTCAAACCGCGAGCACAGCGCCAAACGACGAAAGACTCTCACCTCACGAGTCGGCAAGCGACGAAACCCCCCTGTTCCGTTCCGTTTCCTCCTGGTGCTGTGTTGTTGTTTTTTTGTTTCCCCCGATACTCTCCATTCGATGTTAATAACAACTTTGTTATACAAATTACCATTTCATTAAAAGGTGGCGCGAGCGCGTGCCTCTCGCACACATGCATACATACCCTTCGCAGTGGGAAGGGGGAGTGGTGTTTTTTTAGGGGCTGTTTGGCGGGCACGGGACACGAAATTCCGATTTGTCACCGGTGGCTCAGTTCGGGCACTGCTTCGAGGGAGGGGGGGAGGGGAAACGGGGTTGCGAAGGTGTTACCTGTGGGAGAGTCAGCAGCAGCACACACTCATCATCATCATCATCATCAGCAGCAGCAGCAGCACCAGGCTCTTGCTGCCGGTCGGCGGGGGGTTGGTGGTGCTGTGTGGTGCTTATGATCTGACTGCACCGTGCAACCGTATCACCTCCCCCACTTCTCCCTCCCCACCAATACGTACTCGCAAGAGTGCGACACGGTGTGACGCGAAAAGAAATGGAATAATTACAGACATTTATTATCAATTTGGCGTACATTAAAGGCGGCGAAGAGGCAAGGCGAGTGAGTGAGGTCCAGATGCACACGACGTTCGTTCGTCCGTTCGTTCGTTCGTTCGTTCGTTCGGTTCCCATGAAGTGTGCAGCGAGCGAGCGAATGCACGGCACTCATCGGCTTATGCTTTACCTTTACCCTCGTCCCATTCGCGTCGATTTGCTGCGCGAGTTAACGGATGTTTACCTGATCATAACAGCCATACTGAAGCAACACCCGACCATTCGAGGAATGTTCGTCGTCGTTTACCTGAACAGGTCAACCATCCTGAAACAATACAACCAGTCGCCTCGCATCTGCTAAGGACTTCGTCGCCAATCCGGGATTCCCCGTAATTACGTCTCTACTGGCAGCCTACCTAGCATCTACAATGTTCGTCGCCAACCGTCACCGACAACCGACATCGTCCTTACCTACAACAACCGATATCGTATACCTGCGACAAATACATAGAGATTCTATGTATCCTCCCTCTTCCTTCCATTCCACCTCTCTACCTTTTCCGACATTCCAAAATGTTATAAAAACTATTCCATAGAAATAAAACCTTACTTCGCATACACCAATCAAGGAACCTAGTTGTCTTCATTTCGTTTGACTCTTCGCCGGAACGTAGTCTCACCCGTATCCCGGAAAGTTAACTGGCGCCCGAATAGGGACCGTTCTTCAAGTTTTAAAGTGAGATGAAAAGTGCTTAAAAACCACAACAAAATCTGCCCAAAAAGTGAGGTGAAAAGTGTTTAAAACCACAAAAAAAAACCTGCACAACAGCGAGGCGGAACGTGTTAAAACCACGATTAGAAAACCTGCACAACAACGAAGAAGAACATCGTTCATCGTGACCTGCGACTCGTAGACGAAAGCTCTCGAGCGTCGACGAGGGCCCTTAGTAGGCAACGCCAAAAAGGATCATCCCAACTCTTCAAGCATCGGTCATCGAAGGCATGAGCATCGTAGTCGACGCAACGTTCCTGATTGTAGCGTAAGTCGCCTTTATTTGTAAGCGATAAGTGTTAAGTGCAGTGAAGCGAAAAAATTTAGGATTTTTTTTTGCACAGTGCAAAAAAGAAACATAAAGAGTAAGAGTAGAGTGTATGATCTCCGATAGGAAAAACAAACGGTGCCTAATTTTCGACACAAAAGAGAATGACAAATCCAGCTGTTCAACCCACCATTACCATGGACCATGAGGATTTCATGCGTATTGGGAAGGTTCCGGACTACGTTCGCGACCTTCCTATTTTCGAAGGAAAACCGAACCAGTTGATGTCTTGGCTCATGGAGGTAGAAAAAGTTCTACACATGTATGCCAATTTGCCGAGAGACTCCATGCTCTACCACGTGGTAGAAGGCACCATAAGGAGAAAGATAAAGGGTGAAGCAGCCGATGTGCTCAACACCAACGGAGTGACGGGTGACTGGTCAACCATCAAATCTACCCTACTCCTCTACTATAAGGATAAACGGGAATTGAAAACCCTAGATCACGAACTAACTGCGATCTATAAAAAACATTCAGAATCCTTAAGTAGCTACTTCAGTCGTGTAAACAATTTGCTTAGTGCCATTATGACACAAATCTACACAGACACGAAGTATGCGATCAACGCAGAAGCCCATGTTTCCTTTTTTAAAGAAAAAGCATTGGATTGCTTCATAAGAGGCCTAGAAAGTCCTCTTTGCTTCTTATTAAAAAACAATAACCCCCCTAACCTACATGCTGCGTACAATTATTGCTTAGAATACAGCAATATGAATGTAAGAGCGACATCATTTAGAGGAGTGACAGCAGTAAATAATATTCCCAAACCGAGGGATTTATACACAGCGCCACCTCCAAGGCCCATGTATATCAATAACCCCATCCCTCAAAGACTACCCCTTCCTCCAAGAAATCCTGAGCAAGGAAACCATCTTCCCCCACAACAACAACGTAACCAAACAAGCCAAAATTTGTATCAATCGAATCCAAGGCCGCAAGCTTTGAATAATAATCCCGTACCAATGGAAGTTGATCCATCAATACGAACAAAGGTCTCAAATTATACTAATCGACCTCCTAACAGCCATAGAATAGCTCAACCCCCGTTTCAACAATATAGGCAAACTCATTCTGTAGATGCCCCCACAGAATACATTCAAACAACACCCACTTCTTCGCAATACAGCGAATTCTATCCTGAGGATACCCTGTTATATTACACCCCCGCCGAAGCACCCCCTTCACAAAATTGGCAAACTTACACTGAAGATACTCCGATCCAAACAGCACCACCTTTTCCGGAATACAGTCCAACTTATCAACAAGACGCCCCGCTAGAATATGTCCAAGCAGCGCCACCTTTGAATGAAACAGATTTATACAACACCGAACCTGCTAACGGTAACAATGCTGAATCTCATTTTTTAGACTGGACCGCAAGATGGTGAATCCTTTTCTCCCATACATCCTCTTGCGGACATCTAAAGGAGAATTCCCCTTTCTGGTCGACTCTGGGGCCAACGTAAACTTAATCTCACCTAAATTCGCTTTAGCTTACCAAGATTCAAAACCATACGAATATCGTAATAATGGGATTAAAAGTGCTACAGGAAATTCCAACGTTACTTCAGCAATAGACATTACATTTTTTAAACCCATTTCCAACTATAAGTTTCAATTCATCTTGTATGACTTTCACCCATTCTTTTTTGGCATCGTCGGTACGAATATATTGAGAACACTCAGTGCTGAACTTTGTTTCAAAAAGGATAGCCTTACCATAATCTCAGACGATGGCCTACCTTTTACAATACCACTACAAAAATATTCAAGAAAGAATGAAAATCATTTCGTCAATTTTCGAGTGGATCATTTAGATTCCCCAAAAAAACAAAGACTTACAAACGTACCTAATACGAACAAACAAGCAATCACTAAACACGTAAAATGTGCCACGAGCACTAAAGAAACAACTCCACTTCAGAAAATGAATCCTTACCCTGTTGCATACACAAACGAGGTAACAAAACAAATTAACACTAATATCGTAGCAAATTCTTCCAGTCCAAAGGTATACCCTATGACATGCACTAATCATTCGGCAAATGATAGAGAGAATTTTTTCATGACTTCGCCCGAAGCTCCACCAAATTCATTCAAGCATCAGTTAACCCTCAAAGAAGAAATTAAAGACGTTCAATCTACTGAACCAATTCCCAATTTCAATCAGGAAAAAGTCACAATCCCAAAAACAACCGAACGATCATTACAAAAAAAACACACAAACCCTATTGCAATCTGCACCGAACAAAAACCCCCTTTGCCATCTGCACCGTTAGAAACAATGAATGCACAAGTGACAAAAATTGATTCTAGAGCCACTGTTGATGTGCTACCAAAGTTAAAAGAGGCGGCACTGGAAAATAAACCTACTGACATTCTCATCATGAATGGAGATAAGCCATTGGAGCCAAAAGAAATTACAGAACTTTTTCATATTAACGGTATCACTCCTTATGTGACCGCCACAAGAAGAAGTGAAATGAATGGTGTTATTGAACGATTCAATTCCAATTTACTCGAAACAAAACACTCGCACATACATCCTCCAGATTTGGTAGCGATGTCAGTGCACAAATATAATCATTCTGTTTCAACTGGTACCTTGAATACTCCCATGGAAATCATTGCACCTTCAGACGATATACCCACAATCTTAGGAAAAGTTCTTATAGGAAAAGATGTAACATATCACAATCAATCGCTAGGAAACCAAACAATATCAGGAGAATCCGAAGCTCATATGAAAGCGAAACGAAAGCTCCATCATTACAAACCATTTAGAATAAAAAACATTATGACCAAAGGCAGGGAAAGCGTTACAAAAGAAGGAATATCCAATCCACAAAAAGCAAGAAATAGATAATACACGATAGCGATGCAGGTACTTACTAGATATAAAGCTGTAACTAGTAATATTAAGAAAGCAATTGTTCCCAACCGTCAATACCCGTCCCTAAAATCCCAACCTTTCATCATACCCAATGTTAAAAAACTCATATACGATATCAAAGACTTGCAACGAGACAACGGCAAATGCACACCCGCATTACTTCAAGGAGAATCAGCCGCTTGCGATTACGTGTCAAATCCAGCAAAGACTGAAATCATCCATTTAGATATGAATCATCTAATAATCGATGCAGTCAGCACCTTCACATTGAAAACCACTTGCGGCGTTAAAAAGAGAAACTTAACTGGCTCATTTCTAATAACCTACGAGACATGCAATATCTTCATCAACGAAAAACTGATCTCCAACAATAAGACTGAAATGGTCGGATCACCATTGAATCTACCAATTTACGGTATCAAAGTATCGCCACAAAACTCCATCATCAATTTAAGTCTAGAACACCTACATTCATTGCACAAAGAACTTAGAAATGAAATGAAGGAAATCAGATTAGAAACCAACAGCATCACATGGAACGGATTTCACACGAGTATAATCAGTTTACCCGTGCTACTGATTATCATCACCGGTATCTACCTCGGTATAAAACTTTGGAAAGGAAGAATGGTCACCAACATTCATGAACCACCAGCACCCAACAACGAGCTCAATGAGAATAGCTACAACCCGCCTACAATGATGCATGTGTTTCGTACGGAGCCTCAAATCTAAGGGGGGGGCGAGTTAACGGATGTTTACCTGATCATAACAGCCATACTGAAGCAACACCCGACCATTCGAGGAATGTTCGTCGTCGTTTACCTGAACAGGTCAACCATCCTGAAACAATACAACCAGTCGCCTCGCATCTGCTAAGGACTTCGTCGCCAATCCGGGATTCCCCGTAATTACGTCTCTACTGGCAGCCTACCTAGCATCTACAATGTTCGTCGCCAACCGTCACCGACAACCGACATCGTCCTTACCTACAACAACCGATATCGTATACCTGCGACAAATACATAGAGATTCTATGTATCCTCCCTCTTCCTTCCATTCCACCTCTCTACCTTTTCCGACATTCCAAAATGTTATAAAAACTATTCCATAGAAATAAAACCTTACTTCGCATACACCAATCAAGGAACCTAGTTGTCTTCATTTCGTTTGACTCTTCGCCGGAACGTAGTCTCACCCGTATCCCGGAAAGTTAACTCGCGCATTCGCAATCCACTGCTGCTGCTGCTGCTGGCCATGCTGAGTGGACGGATAGCGCCCACCACCACCACCACCCTCATGGCCACCCTTCTTCCTGCGCATGTGCATTTCTTTTTCCGTGATTTCCTTTTTTTTTTCGTTGCCGTTTGTTGTCGGTGGTTTGTGTACTGCACCTTCCCATCAAACGATGATGATGGTGACACGCGGTTTTTGTGCTTTGGTCGGTGAAGAATGCATCATCATCATCATCATCCCCCGGTGGCGTAATGAGGGTGGCTCTCGATAGAAGAAGGCGCGGTGGCCAACTACACTTTAGTGCCCATTTGGTGGGTTTTTGTGCGGCGGCATTTCTCGGGCAGCCCTTTTGCCAAAGCGAGACACAGAAGACGTGCCAGGGTCCACAGCGCATCGCACACATTACAACCAGCAGCTACTTCTGCGCGTATTCTGCGTCATTCATCAATTCATCCGAGCGCATCCTTTGTTCTTTCTGTGTATCTCTCCTCCATTGCTGGTGCTGTTTGTGACCCTCTCCACAAGGGAACACAGGAAGGGCGCGGAAGGATGGAAGAAAGGGATGAGCAAAAGAAGGAAGTGGAGAGGTTCACACGGGCGCGCGCGCTCGCTCGACACTACACAATGATGCCTTCTCCTTCCCTGTGTCACCATCTCTCTCTCTCTCGCTTCCTTTGATCGATATACAGTATGCAAAAAAAGTGTATCCACCCCTTGTAAGAAACTTGGATTTTGGCTGATTTTTCATGGAAACTCTGAGCCCAAAAATGTGTATCACCCATCAATAGTTTTGTTTTTTTTTTATTCTTCTTTACTTTGCTTTTTACACTTTTCAAAAATACCTTCTAGAAACAAAGATTATACAAGAAACAGTCGAGCAAGGTAAGAAAAACGCGTTTCTTTACGCTTCTTAGGTGCTTAACTCCATTATTTTTGGCGCTAAAACCATAGAGGCTTCTGAGGCCTATCAGAAGATTTTTGTGGGATTAAACGAACTAAAATGCATCGTTGAAATTGAGAGAAAAATGGTTATTTGATTATTGTGGAGTTAAAAACTGTACAATACCATTGAATGAAATCCATGAGGGTGTATACACTTTTTTTGCATACTTTTCGTACCTTGTTCGACTTTTTTTTGTAATATCTTTGGTGTTATGAGGTATTTTTGAAAATTGTAAAAAGCATAGTAAAGAAGAATAAAAAAAACAAAACTATTGATATGTGTTACACATTTTTTGGCAAAAGATTTTTTTTGAAAATCAGTGAAAATGTAATTGCTTGCAAGGACTGGATAAACTTTTTTTACATACTGTAGCTCCCAAGGGAGGGGCGGTTAATTCCAGTAGTTTTTTACGGGCTACTGCCACCTGACGATAAGGCTTCGATTGAGGCACCGATCCAGAAGCGAACTGTCAGGACCTTTGCCTGCGCTGGTGGCGGCACACAACTGGTGAGATCTCAGAGGATCAATCGCGCATCAGCCGCGTGAAAGAGAGAGGAAACACGTCGTCATGTTGCTTCGATTCGAATCGAGAGAGAGAGAGAGAGCTGCCAAGTCCTTCAAGACCCCCAGACAGTTCTTAATGATGATGATGATGATGATGGTGGTGGGGAGGATAATGTGCGTTGTCGTGGTCGCCGTTGTCGGCGGTCAATCGAATTATGAAGCGTAATTAGCCCGGCGCGCAGGATTGGAGAGGCCAAAAGTGAGAAAAAAGAAAGAGAGAGAGAGAGAGAGAGAGAGAGAGAGAGAAAAAAGAGAGAAAGATTTTTCATGTTTTTTTATGTATTTTTTTTTATTTTCATCCCCTCGATTTGGATGAAAGGGCGATGCAACCCCATCCTGCTTCCCGCTTGCAGCGCGCCTGCTCAAAGCCCTTTGACCCAAAAGTGGCGCCTCTCGTCAAAACGGACTGTGAGGGGGGGGGGGGGGGAGTGAGAAACAGAAGGGGATGCAAGGGGATGATGGGGGTAACAAAACATAGTGAGCCAGGGCAACACACCTGTGCACGACTCGATCGATCTGTCGAACCGAGGGGGATGATGGTGGGGGTGGTAAGGGGGGTGGAGGAGGTGCATTTCATGAATGTGAATGAATGGTGAAGAGAATGAAGATCGATGTGTGTGCGTCCGCCCCGGGTGCTCTGATTGCGGGCACCAATTTTTCTCCTGCGCTTTTCATTGAGAAAAGAATGACGCCGACCCGTCCCAATTGTCGGGTGCTACTATCCTTTTCGTCCTCCCTTCCCTCGTGTACCGTAGCGTTTGAATTGTCTGTCCGTTGTGGTCTTTTGTTGCAGCACCAGCAGCAGCAACAACAACAACTATGTTGCCGCCACGGAGATGAAGATGCATGTGATTGCATTTATTATGTTGTGCGCTCCTACTTGGTCAACCGAAAGCGCGCCGCACGTTCAGCGACCATCAACTTTGTTGCTGCTGCTGCTGCTGCTGCTGTTGCTGTGTCACAATCGGACGCAACCGGACGCCTGGTGTGCGCGCGCTTAGTGTGACCGTTAACACGAAGCACATTAGGAAGAGCGCCGGTATAACAACGGTGGCGGCGGCGGCGATGCTGAGGCTGATGCACCAGCAGCATCATCATCATCATTGACTCGCCAACAGCGAATGAAACACATTTTCTCTCTCATTTTCTCCCACACATGCCTTTTTGCAGTGTGCTACAAAAAAAATCGCTGATGAATCTGCACAAAAAGCCCGTGGTGTCGGGATCCCTCGGGATCAATCCGGAGCCACCGCAGGAGCGACTGTCTGTTGTCTGTTGTCTGCTGTTGGCCTTCTTGGGGGTTTTGCGCCATCGTCATTGTGTGTCGGGGTGGCGCTCCGGCCGACCGTAATTACCTCGCGTTCCCCCCGCCCCCCTTTTTCACTTTGCGGCCCTTTTCTTCCCCACCCCTCGCACCAATCTAGACTCCAGCTACCCCTCCAGCGGGGTGGAGGGTGACAATGCAAAAGGAGAAGATGCACACGTACACGCGCGTCTTGATTGATGCGCTTTTTGACCCCACATCTTCCGAGAGGGAGGGGGATAGCTTTATCGCTAGAACCGCAACCCTCCATCGCGCGTTAAACAACTCCCTGCGGAACCCCGATGCACTCCTCGGCCTGTAGGACATTGGGACGTTGTAATAGGACCAATTGGGTTTTCATTTTCGGTCGTTCAGCGGGTGGTGCAGTGGCTTCCGAATCCGAACACCCCGCTGGAGCACCCCAACCCCTAGTTCGTTTGTCAAGCGACGCCCGGAACAGTAGCAGAGCACCACTGTGCCTCTTTCTCTCTCCTACCTGTTGTTGCACTGCATAAAAAAAGCACCCGGTACTACGCTTATTAATTCGCCACCACCACCGCACACACCCGCCATTAGGGTGCGCCGCGGTGCCGAAAAAGTTGCTGCCGAATAAAAAAAAACACCTTCAGCAGATCGAATGGGAAAATCAAGCTCCTTTTCCCACGGCTCGTCACCCGGTGTGTGGTGATCGGGGGCGAAGCGAATCGAAAGACTTCAATTCGCTCTAAGCGACGAAACCCAGCGAATCCAGCGCATCCATCGCATGGTGTGTTTTTTTTTTCTTCTTTTGTGTGCACCCGGGAACTTTCGGGGGAGAGATTCGACGAGAAAGAGAGAGAGAGAGAGAGGAAGAGAGAGCGAGAGAGAGAGAGAGAGAGAGAGAGAGAGAGAAAAGAAAAAGGAATTACATTTTTCGACCAGAAACACTTCTAGAGAGTACAAGAAGAGATGGCAGGCAGACACGGAGTGCACCGGAAAAGCAATTTATTTCTTTTAGAGGCCCCCTCCGGGATGCAATCATCAACCACCACTGGGCTGGGCTGTCGAATGTGTGAACGTGAAAAAAACCGAAAAAAAAAATTGAAAGAAAAGTTACCAACAACTTGACTGAACATAACAGCAACCAACAAAAAAAAAACAAAAAATGATGCGACCCCGGACCCGGGGTGAGACAATGTTGCACCGCAGTGAGTGATCCTTGGTCCTTGCGATACTTTCTAACACACAGCTTTAACCCCAAAACGCACGTGCACGCCTAAACGCCAATGATTTGGACGATTCGGACGTTCCGTTGCACCCCCCCCCCTCCCCCCCCCGCTTTTTCGCATAAAACCCAATTACATTATTACGGCTTCGTTGGCTCTGCTCCGTAGCTTCGAGCTGGGAGTTTGTGTTTTTTTTGCGAGGTCCCAGCGTCGTGAATATTCCGGTAATGCTCCTTCCCGGCCACGTCCATTGGCATACAGAGGGGAGCAGCAGTGTAGGTAGGATACGCGGTAATCGCGCGGTTGAAAATGAATATTAATTTATTGAAATACTTTACGAGCTGGCTGGGGCACACCCGTTGGAGGAAGAATGGTTTCCAAGAAGCTCGCACAAACCATGATTTATGCTCGGGGTGGGGAGGGGTCACACATGCTGTGCCTGCAACAACAACTACACAGAACATATCGAGGATACAAACTGCCTAAACTGTTGTGCCCGGTGGCAGCACACTCTATTGCAGGCAAACGGAAGGTTTGGGGCTGCTTTGGAATGTAAATCTTGTCTGACACACACACACACACTCACAGAGCTGCTGTTGGTCCTACGAGAGATCCTCTTTGCGCGCGCTCTGCGACTGACGAGCGAGCTGTCAAGCTGGCAGAGCGACCGCAAAACCTTTTCGTCTCCTCGCGGTTCCCCTGTGACAGAAAGGACGGAAGGGAGGGGGTGCTGGTGATGATGATGATGATTGTTTCTGTAGCAGATTTAAATTATGTTGAGCAGCGCGCCCCCCCCCCCCCCCTTCTTTTATAGCTTCATAAACATTGGCCTGTCGATGCTACACACCTCGGGCACGAGAGTCATATATTGTCCATTTGATGGGCCCCAGGCCTGAAAGGGGAGGGTAGGGGATGCCACAGCAAAATTGACCTCGCACGCGGTAACAGTAGCAGCCGCAAAGCAGCGCGCAACCCCCTGAAACTGATTTACGATGGAAGAATGGAAGCGTGAGCTGCGGAGAGCGGGCGAGAGGGGTGGGGGGGGGGGGTGGATGCGCTTCCGGCAAGAAGGGAGCCCATTTAACGGCGGGTCATCTCGTGGTGGCCCTCCCACAACGCTACCCGAAACGGCATAAATTAGTCTGGCAAACACTCTGTGCCTCTACTTGCACATTCTACGGACTGCTGAACCGGTTTCGATCGACCTCGGTCTGGGTAGGCCTTCTGGGGTGGCAGCCATCGACTACAGATCGATCAATCAACCTAACACACCCGGCGGGGCAGGGGGGGGGATGGCAGATTAGAATAGATGAGCTACGCGAGTGGATTAGCCAGCTGATAAGGGAGGGAAGGCGAAGGGAAGGGACATGGCCGCGGGGTAATCAATCAACACAAGCAACTCGCGAGCCCCAACCCCCTCAAGTTGTGTCCCTGCTGTCAGCTGTCGCGTTTGGCACCAGCATGAGAGCGCTGACCCGTATCTCCTGTACATTCCTACCACCTTTTCCAACAGTGATCCCCCTCCCCCGGTGCGAACCGGGATGATAAATGAGTTAATGGTCCGATCTGTTCGATTGATTTCCAATTTTTCTCTCTCTCTCTCTCTCTCTCTCTCTCACACGCTGTATCAGGTGGTCCTATCGGCCTGCTCCTCGTACTTCCAGACGCTGTTTCTCGACCATCCGGCCCGGCACCCGATCGTCATTCTGAAGGACGTCCGCCTAACCGAGCTGCGCACGCTGATCGATTTCATGTACAAGGGCGAGGTCAATGTCGAGTACTGTCAGCTATCGACACTGCTAAAGACGGCCAAATCGCTCAAGGTAAGGGACGGCCGCGAGTAGTAGCACACACCCCCTTTTGATCACCGATCACCACTACCATTGTCTACTTTTTCTGCTTCTTCTTCTTCTTCTTCTCGTTCTTTGGCGTGTGCGCGCACGCGGGATAGGTGAAGGGTTTGACGGAGATGACCAACCAGAGCAGCCCGCTGACCGAGCCGAAGCTAGAACCCGAGCGACTGAGAGCACACAGCAGCAGTAGCAGTAGCGGCGGCGGCGGCGGCGGCGGCGGCGGTGGCGGCAGCGGCGGCAGTAACCATCTTCACCATCACCACCACCATCATGGTGGAAACGGTGCCAGCACCGGTAGCAGCCGCAGCGGGGCACCACTCGCTGCGTCCGAGGCGGTACTACCGACCAACCTGTCCCGGTCCTCACCGACAATGGCGGCGGCCGTCACCACCACCAGTACCACCACCACCGCTGCTGCTGCCTCGAGCGGGCTCCTCGATAGTGGCGGTGGCAGTAGCAACATCCCGAACGACAACAGTTCCTCCTCCGCTACGGCGGTCAGTAGCACTATCACAAGCAGCATCACGACCAGCACTAGCAGCAGCCCTGGAGCAGCAGCAGTAGCAGCGACAACATCACCAACAACAACAACAACAACAACCACCACCACCACCACAACAGCTAGTGATGGGCTGCATCGCGCGGTGACAACGACCGCACAATCGTCTCAACAGCCACCGCATCACCACCTGCTTCTACAACAACATCCTCATCTTCCACATCACCACCACCACCACCACCACCACACGCATCACCAGTCGCCGCGTCGATCCAGCAGCAGTGTCACAAACACGGTAGCAACCACGCTCACCTCACCACCGGCAACTACCACCACCAGTAGCAGCAGCAGCAGCAGCAGTACCAACAACCCGCTACTGTTCAACAGCAGCGGCAGCAGTGGTGACGTTGTAACAGACCTCTCCACCACGAACCAGAACCTGGGCCGAAGTCGTTTGCTGCTGGACGACAGTGACACCGGTGGATTGGTGGCGGCCGACTGTAGCACCAGCCGGACCAGCAGCAGCAGGAGTCCCGTGGCCACCGACAGTCTGCTCACCTCACCGAACAACCACTGCTCAAAAGCTGCTGGTGCTCTGAACGCCGCGCCCTTGTCGTTGACGCGGAAGCCACAACGTGATACCGGGATAGCGTCCTCCTCCTCTTCAGCGTCAACCTCTGGGACAACAGCCGCCAGCGTGGTGGCTGCTCCTTTACCGACGACGAGCTGTACCTCGTCGTTTCTCTCGATCGCGGCCCTAGCAGCCGGCGGCAGCAGTGGGACAGATGAAGGCCATCCGAGGCCCCGGCCGGTGATACAGAGTCCGCTCCATCCGCAGCATCCGGATCCGGAGGCCAGTGAAGCGACCAGTGTGCTGTCGTCCCAGCTGGCAGCGGCGGCCATCAGCAGCGATTCGCTGCACGAAGTGGTGACAGGTGGTGGCAGTAGTACCCATCATCATCATCATCACCACCAAGCGTCGCGGCATCACACGCACCGCCAGCAGGAGGAGCAACGAAGGGGGGACGAACTCACCGAGGCACTCGGACGGCAGGGGACCGAGGATGAAGCGAGTGAAGCGTTGGGGCTTGCCGTGGGAAGCGAAGCGACGGATAGCAAGGAAACGCTCAGTGCTGGTGGTAGTAACACTACGCACACCTCCCACACCACGCACACCAGCACCGTAAACAATAATAATCTCGTTCTGACGATAGGTGGACGGGTGAGTGATCCACGGCACGGGCCACCGGAACGGTTGCTACAGCAAGACGAAGAAGACGATGACGATGATGATGATGATGACGACGATGACGACACGGTGGGGAGGAAGGAAGCGGATGAAGGAGAGGAGAGGCAGCGGCAGGCGCATCGTATGATTGCGGCCAGTTCTACGACCAGCAGTGCGCTTAGTGGCGAGCTACCGGACCGACCGGAGACAGGCAGCACCACCGACCACCACCACCCATCACTAGCGGGTAGTCCCACCTCCTCCAGCAGTGCCGCGAACCTGCAGCGACTGTCTAGCAGCGAGGAGCAGCATGCCGTACCACTACCAGCACCACCGCACACTCCAACGCATTCGCTGTTGTTGCGCGATGTGGTGATGGTTTCCGGTGCGACCGCCACGACGGCGGACTATGACGATGATGACGACGAAGAGGATGAGGATGAGAACAACCTGCATGATGAGGAAGAGGAGGTAGAGGATGAAGAGGACGAGGAGGAGGAGGATGCGGTGCTGATGGCGGCGGCAGCAGCCGCCCAAGATGCGGCAGCGAGCAGTATCCGACCGCGGCGTCCCGAAACCACCACCACCACCACAATCACTCCCCGGGACCGAGAGGAAGAGGACTGTGATGAGCTGTCGATGGAGGGTGGCCGCCGGGTCAGTGGGATCGCTGCCGGTGGACGTGCTGGCGGCCAGGACGATGACGATGACGATGATGAAGAGGAGGAAGAAGAAGATGATGGACCGCACGATCTACACATCGGCAGCAGCGGTGGCCCCAGCATACTCGGTCACAGTCGTCATCTGCTGCAATTGTCACACCATCATCATCACCATCAGCAGCAGCAGCAGCAGCAGCTGGCAGCAGCGAGCAGCGAAATGGCCGCCGAACTACTGCGAACGGCTGAACAGCATCAACGGCAGCAGCAGCGGCATCGCCGACGGCGATCCTCCGATGAAGAAGCGGCCGACACACACCAGCGTCGAAGAGGAGGCGAGGGGGATACCGGTACCGGAAGCCGAACCGGTGGAAGCAACAACAACAACAACAACAACAGCTTCAGCAACAACTCAGAGGACGAGTATGAGCCACCGATGAAGATCAAGAGTGAAGTTGGTGAGTGATTTTGTGTTCCCCCCCCCCGGCGCATCTGGGACCAGAGTATCTCTTATTTGATCTTCCTCTCTTCTTCTTTTTCACTTTCTCTCTTTTCCGTTCTGTCACTCTTGAATCGCGATGCAATCGATTCCCTTCCGTAGACTTTTCGGCCTTTTCGGGACTAAACATGAGCCTCGCGGCGGCAACGGGAGCTAGCGGATCGACTACGGCAGCAGCAGCAGCAGCAGCGGCTGCAGCGGCCGCGGCGGCAGCTGCCGCAACCCTTTCCGCCGCCTTAAACGCCTCTTCGACGGCGACGACGATGACGACGGCGACGGGTGGAGGCGCCAGTGCCGGTGCCGGTGCACTCCTGATGGCCACGGACCTGCGGCCCGTTTCGCGTGGTGGCAGCCTAACGGCGGACACGCTACTGGCGGCCACTGGCAACAACACAAACTCCTCCACGGTGGCGGCCAGCGGTGTTGCCTCGTCCGGGTCCACAACCTCCACGACGACAACCGGCAGCAGCAGCAACACCAACAACAGCAGCAGTAGTAGCAACAACAACAACAACAGTGGCACCGGAACCAGCGGCAAAAACGGTGACCGTGACCAACAGCAAGCAGCTCGTGGCTCACCGCAGCACCTTCATCCGCACCAGCACCACCAACACCATCACCACCACCATCTGCAGCATCACCAGCGCAGTGCGGCGGCTGCAGCGGCGGCCGCCGCCTTGGCCGTCTTCAACTCGGGGCTCGCCAGCCCCGCCCTGGCCAGCGAACCGATCGCGGGCCCCTCCGGCATCATGGCACCGGTCCAGCAGGTCCCACTGGTGAGTGAGTTGGGCAGAGGGCACCCAACCCAAGGTGGTATTTTTCAGTGTTTCTAATCGCCTTTTTTCATCCCCCCTTTTTCCGGCTTTCGTCCTCGTTCGTCGCAGTCACTGAAGAAGGAGATCGATTGGGAGCGGAGCGACGAAAAGTCGTCCGGTGACAGCTCGCTCGACTTCCGCCATCCGCACGACTCGGTAAGTCACCGCACACCTGCTCTACTGTATGTCCCGTGTCAGTGTGTCAGCGTTTGTGTATGTGTGCGCCCGTGTGTGTGTGTGTGTGGGTGTGTATGAGCAATTTACAGGGAAGAGGGCGTGGGCGCATTTGCGGACGCTCCTCCGACGAACTACAAACAAATCTCTGTGTCACTATAATGCGGGGGGCGGGGGGGGGGGTTGTTTTCAAACCATCAATACCATCAGAGACAGAGAGAGAGGTCGTTCGCTGTGTTGTGCTGAATGTGTTTTCGTTCAATGTAGGCGCATTACGTTTTACCATTCTTTGTGTTACCTACCTTTTACTCATCGCCGAAAGCGCTGCCAGAGCACATCCCTCGCATCTTCCACCTTTTCCCCCTTTTCTTCTTCTTCTTCTGCCATCCCTCCATCCTGCTCCTGCTCCACCACAGTTTGTGCTGCTTTTTTTTGTTTGTTCTTTCTTTCTTTTTTCGTTGCCCAGCATCGTTCTCTGCCTCATCGCAGACGATCGGATCGCAACGATTGCTACTACTACTACTAATTAGTTTCTATTTTTCTGTGTACGTGCGTATGTATGTGTATGTTTGTGTGTACGATCGTGAGCAGTACTTAAAGGAGTGCTCCGCTCTTACTGTCATCCACCTGTTCTGGAGAATGTCGTTTTAAAAATGTGTTCCAATGAAATGTGTTCTTTCTCTTCGCTTCCATTGTTCCTCTCTATCGTTCGTGTGGCTCTGTATGTGTTTGTTCCCATGGAGAACCATGATGGATCCCACAAATCAATAGATCCCTGTTTCCGATAGCCTTTCGCGTGCTCTCGCTCGGACACTTTTAATCGCTCTCTCTCTCTCTCTCTCTCTTATATTGGTCTTCGTCTTTTTCTTCCATCTCAACTAATCATTGACGTTTTGCCAGTGTAGTGTGCACCAGCGCGTGTGCCTTTCGTTGTCCTTTCTGCTGTTCACCTTGGCGCCGCGAAATCGATCGATCACAGCCCAACTCTCCCCCCCCCCCCCCCCGCCTCCCTCTCTACATGCCACATATTGCTGCAACAACTTTCGCATATCCTGGAATACACTGACGACTCACGTGAGCGCGCTCCCGCGATTCCATCCTGCGCACAGCAGCCATCACACTATCACCCCCAACCCCCAACCCCCCGCACACGCCCTAAATGAAAGTTTAAACTCTCGTCCGGCATCCGGCATCCGGCATCGTCTTTCCAGGCCATCCCGGGGTAGGGGAGGCGGCCTCGAAATTGGCAAAGCATGTCGTCCATTTATGCCACCATCCATCCATCCATCCATCCTTCCACGGTTGTTTTGGGCCCCGGGATTTCGTGGCACACCAGACCATGACCAGGATCAGGCCAGGTTTCGGCAAACAATTCCACTCTCCACCTCACCGGTCCGTCCTTCCTTCCCCGGCGCCGTAGTCCATCATCACCCACTTGCTGTCTCATATTACAATCACGCGCCCTCTCTCCTCTCCACGCGCCAGCCAGCCAACCGGAGTCGAACACCGTCGTCGGCGAGTTCGCCTGTCACACATTGTGTCATCGCGATTGTCAGCTGAGCATAACCGTACGCCACCACCACCACCAGCAATGGCGGCGACGGCGAAATATGCTTTCCCACCTTTTGTACGCCTCGATTCCCCCGTCCACCCAGACAGTGGCCTCCATTGCCGCTTCTGGCGATTGAACCCTTTTGGGGGGGTAGAAAAAAAGGGGGGTGATGGAATTGGGGACAATGCTGCTGCTTTCACCGATCGATTGGCCCAATATGTGCCCTGCTGCTGCTGCTCACGCCAGATACAATAGGAGGGTTGGCTGCAAAGAATTGGATGTACCCTCAACTGCCCTCCCACCCCCACAATGGGGCTGAAGCTCGACGGAACGGATGGATCGTTGCGTTGATGGTGCGCTTTCATCGGGGGCCAGGATAAACCGCTCTTTACCTCACCTGGTCTCCTTAGGGGCAGAGGCGGGGGTAACGAGGAGAGCGAAACAGAAAGAAGGAAGAGAAGCACAGGAGATGAAGTGTACGGGAAGTAATCGATATGATCAGTCCCAAATTAACTCGAATATTGTTGCTATCTCTCTCTCTCTCTCTCTCTCTCTTCTCTCGCTCTCTATGGAGCGCGTTGGAATGAATTCGAGATCTGTCTATTCCTCGCTTGATAAGAGCCCCTCATCTCCCCCCCCCCCCACCCTGCTCAAATATTCAAATCGTTATTCCCCCCGCCCGCCTCCACCGCTTTTCTTTCCTTTACCAGCGTGAGAATAGAGAGCTTGGAAAGAGGATGGGGGGGGGGGGGGGGAGCAATCCGTGCGTACATGATGGTCAAGTGCTCCGGAATCGATTCGCAACAAGGATATGCGACAGACAGACGGTGCGTTGATGGTTGTGTACGTCTGTGTGTTTTTGTGTGATTGTGTTCTCTGTTCCATTCAACATTACAACTGGGGGAGGGGTTGGCGATGCTGCAAAAAGAGAGAGAGCGAGACAGAGAGAGAGAGGAGATGGCGACAAAAGCGAGCGGTTTTAGAGTGACGACAGACACACACACACACCAACATGTAACAAAGCTGGCTAGCCGGCTGACGCCGAGGGCAATGCACTCGCTCGCTGTGCTGTCTGTGCCGCCGGCCGTTGTCGCGGGAGGGAAACGAACGAAAAACGAAGCTTTTCTCGTCCCTCGCACTAAAAAGATCACAGGTGGGCCAGGGTTTAGTGCCCGGTTTGCGGCACACGATTCGTTTCTTCTGCCTTCGATTCGCTTCCGTTTGTTTCGTTTGTCGTAAAGGTAGGAGAAAGGGAATTGTTTGTAATCCAGTGTATCATCGGCACATTTGGTGGCACCCGAAACACCCATGATCGGCTCATTTTCGACACTCAAATCATTCTAGAGGGGCATGCCAACGGGAGGGGAACGGAAGAGTATCAAGAAGAAGGTGTACTGTTTGTTTTCTGACACCTCGCAATACTAGCCACAAATAGTCGGTGGAAGAGAGAGAGCGTCGTTTACACGTTTGTCGTCGGTGGTGGTGGTGATGTGTTGACAACCCCGCCGGGATGCGTTCGGGATCTTCCGGTTTCATTATTCATGATTTAATTAGATTTACCAAAGTTTTCCATTTATCCACCTGCTCGCGCCCCCTGCCTAAACTGGCTCCATCTCTCCACCCCTCTTTTCCGATGGCGTGAATCTTTAGGATTTGGGGGAGGAGGGGGGGGGGAGTGTAACCGTCGCGTGGCGTATTGCGGGGGCCACACGGCGAATACTCACTCGTCATTGTCTATCGGATAACAACCTCGGATTTGTGTTTTTTTTTTCTTCTTCCCCTGTTTCGTTTCATTATCATCCCCCCCCCCCCTCCCCCCGCTTTCTTCATCCCCTGACGCGTTCGCTTCACTTTACGCCCCCCAAAACCAGCCCCGAAAAGCAAACGAAACGACTCGTCCCGATGTTGTAACGGGTGCAATTGCTACGAGCACAAAACCACCCCCCATTGGCCCTTCCCACCTACCCCTTTTTCCCCAGGCATCATCGATCAGTAGTCAGGCCAGACCCGACTTAATAATGCACGAGACTCGCGCAATCCACTGCCACCGATGCCGTGCCCGTACCGATGCCGTCCTTCCGAACGGAGACAACCCCAAACACGCACCCCCAGTCTCCCCCCCCCCTGGAGCTCCCTCATGCTCTCAAGGGCTAGCTGGCGCCGTTCGCTAGAGAACACGCCATCCGATTGTTTCATTATGCGCTCCTGCGTTGGTTTGTGTGCGTGCGTGCGTGCGTGCGTCGGTTCGCTGGAAGGATCCAAAAAGGGAAGAGGATAGCGGGGGTATAAAGAAGACAAAAAAAAAAGCCCAGCAACCACAAAAGGTCACTGTGCGCGCGTGACACGACCTATCCCAACGCAGGAAGTTGACAGGCGAGATGGCGGGCGAGAGGCGAGGCCAACCAACCACCCCGCCCCCCCCCCCCCCCTCTCTTTCTACTCTGGCATTCTGTGTGACACAACCACCCCCGTCCGGTGCTTATCGATTTGTCGTATGACGACGATGACAGGGGGGGGGGCCCATTGGACGGGGATTATATGTTGTGGCATAGAGCGCGTGCCTCCCGTCCATCGGTTGCCAGCTGACCGGCGTCCGTTGTCCGGTTTTTGTTGGTGTCCTTCTCCTCCTCCTCCTCGTCCCCCGGGGGGGGGGGGGGGGGGGTTTGCATCATCGGAAGAGCGGAAACAATGAAAAGAAAACAGTCCGACGAAAAGCAAAACGCCATTGCCAATTGTGCTGTGCTGTGCTGGCCCCCCCTAAAGACGCATAAAAATGGACACCCCCGTTTCCTTCCCCTTCTTTTCTTGTTCCTAAACTATCCGCCCAGTGTGCAAAGCGCACTGCTATAGTGCCAAAGCGTACTAGAAATGCATTTCTGGAGATACAGAAAGCGAACCGAAAGTCGGAGCTGCCGCTACCGCCCCTGCCGCCATTTTTAATGTTTACCTAGCTACATATTTCGTCAGCTCCCACTACCTTCCCTTTTTCGTAGAGACGAACACAATGGGAACACGGTGGCACAGCGGTCTGTAAGACGCGCATTGGTTTGTTCCTTTTTTTTTTTAAGCCCGATAAATGGTGAGAGAGAGAGAGAGAGAGAGAGAGAGAGAGAGAGAGAGAGAGAGAGAGAGAGAGAGAGAGAGAGAGAGAGAGAGAGAGAGAAGTAAAGGCAGGTATATGGGAAGGGTTAGGTTGTTAGGCACACGTACACAAATGCACACCTCCTGTATTTTATTCCAAAATATGGCCTACATGACCGCCCCCGGGGGGAGGGGGTGGGGGTGCATAGCGCAGGGGTGGTGGTGCATTCGATCGCGAGAGTGAGAGAGCAAAGCGAGAGTGAACACGAAGATAGTGAATGAGGGCGTATCCAGGTGTGTGGAGGGGGGGAGGGGGGGGGGGGCTGGTATGAAATGTCGAGCGACCGAATTACGCGCAACCAGACCAGACGGATCGATAACACAGTACACAGCAGCACCAGCAGCAGCACCACTAGAGGCACGGCAGTTCAGTGACGCCCGAACAACGCCCGATGGACGCCAAGAGGGGAAGCAGGCCCGGGGGGGGGGGGGGGGGGGGGGCTAGCAGGCAAGCTGCCAACTGGGCTGCCGCCAGGGTCAAACAACGGCACGGCGGTGGTGACTACTCCACGATGGAGGCCAGGTTGCTTGGTGGGCGGGCGGGCGGGGTGAATGCGTTGCTTGCGATCGATCGACCGTGTTGGCCCAACAATCGAAACTACCTCCAATCCGTCTCCCTGCCCTTCCCATCCCTTTCCCAGATTTCTCAGAGAAAGAGAGCGAACAGCCGACGATGCCATAGGAATGTCTCATTCCACGATTAAATGCCCCCCTTGGCCGGTGTCTCCGGGATCCGGGCCAGAAAGGCCGGAAACCCAGTGGCCTAGTTGGCAACGATACACCACCGCCTCCCCGGGTTGGTGGTTGGCACCGATTTTTATTGTTTACCAAGGTGATTATACCTGGCCGGGGAAAAAAGAGCTCCAGTGAACTACCGGGCGTCTCCATGAGGGGGGGGGGGGGGGGGGTGAAAATAAAACTTACAATCTTTCCGCTCTTCTCCACATTCACCCCGGAACCGCCGGTGCTGTACTCGAAAGCTAAACTCTAGGAGACCTTTCCCCCCCCCCCCCCCCCCCAAAATGAATGTCCTTTCTCTTCGCTGGCTCGCTCCGAGTTCGGTGTCTGCTCCTCTCCTCTCCTCCTACTCTAAACAGCCCCACATATCGCAACCATTACTAGCGACCGTCCTGCGGCGTGTGTGACTGTGTCTGTATGCGCGCGTATGATGTGTATGTGTGCGCACGGTGCTTATTCGATGCTCTCAAGCAGTGTAATAATGGATTAACCGTGTCGGTGTTTTTCTTTTTGATGTTATTGCTGTTGTCGTTGATGTTGATTGATTGTTGTTGATTTTGATGTTGTTGATGTTGTTGTTGATGTTGTTGTTGATGTTGATCTTGTTGTTATCGATGTGTTCAATTGCCTTTTCGTTTCCAATTTTCGTTCACTTCCCTTTCGTTTGCGTGTCTTTTGCCCTTCGTCCTTTGGAAACTCCCCCCTATCCCTCCCCCATTATCTCTCTCAGTTTCATTTCTCTCTTTTTCGCTCTCCCTTTCTCTTTCTCTCTCTCTCACTCTCTCTCTCTCTCTCTCTCTCTCTCTCTCTCTCTATGTCTCTTTTCCTCTTCGTCTCTCGCAGTGTTATTCGTCTTCCCATTTTCGATCGAGCTATTTCCAACGCAGCCTCCGCACCATTCAAGTTAAAATAAGTAGCCCCCCCCCCCCCCGCCCACATTCTCCATCCATCCCCCATCATCTTCACCTCTCCTCCCGTCGCTTGTTCAAACCCTCGACAGGATGGTTGCTGGTGGCCAATTTGCTTGCCACAAACGAGTGAACCGGGACATTCTCGTAGATCGGGTCGATAAGTCTGTTTCGGTGTGTGTTGTTTCTTATCATTGTTCTAACCTTCTTCTTTTAACCGTCGTTTCTCTAAATGTTGTGTATGCTGTTTAAAAAGTGTCATTTGTGTTCAGTTGTTCGTTTTTGTTTTAACCAACCACACCCTACACCATGGCCCATCCTCGCTGTATTTCTTTCTCTCACTCGTTCCGTGATCCCTTTCCTATTTTCCTACCCTACGCCTTCCTATCTGTCTCTCTCTCTCTCTCTCTCTCTCTCTCTCTCACTCTAGCTCTTTTTTCACTCACATCGCATCTAGTTGTTGTTTTGTAATGTCCGTCGTTTCCATCGTTTCTTTCATTCTCATCATGCTCCTATTGCGCCAGTCGCCCGTTTGTCTTGCCTATTATAGTTGCATTCTTCGTTTTCCCTGTTCGTGTTTTGTTTTTCTTTTTTGTTCGTTTCGTGTCGACTCTATCTTTGCCATTTTCCTTTGCTCTTACTTTCTTTTTTATCAATCTCTCTGTGTCAATCACTTTGTTTGGTCAGAATCAGAGTACCCACGCAGTATGCAGAATACTTACCGCTAAAAAAAAACGCAAGTGTTTCGTTTCTTTTCCTTACTCCATTTTTGTTCTCGTTTCTCGATTGTCTTAAGTTATATTTTTATACGTCTTCTGTTAATATGATTAATTGTCAAGAAGTTGATCTACGTTTTTTGAACATGGCTGTGCTAAATATATATTTACTCTATATATTTATAAATATATATAGATTATCGATACCTAATGAATACAAACAACAACCAAAAAAAAACCAGAACCTTTCGGACTTGCAAACCAAAACGAAACAAACCAAAACCAATACCAACCTATATACACACAACGTGTAAAACATACATTTAACAACAGAAAAAAACGCAAAAACGATAGTTAAATGTTTTATGACATGCTCTAAAGTTTGTTTTTGTTTTTCGACGTGTTTATTTTTATCCTTTTTCTCTGCATTCCAATATTCACGTTATTCTAGTGGAAAACATTTTCCTTACCTCAATTATATATCAATTGGCTTTACCACCAGTTAACATCATTATTCTAACCGTTGCTTCGATTTCCAAATTGTGCGTCGCGCGCGAGAGAGAGAGAGAGAGCGAGGTAAGGGGGCGGGGGAGGGCGGAGATCGGATGGCATGGTGTGACGGTAGCCCCCAGCCTCGCGTCGCGTTTAACCCGATATCCAGAGGCAAAATAGTCAATCTAGCGAGCTCTTTTTTTTCCTTTTGTTGCGCAAAATCTTTTAGCATTATGATTCTGCGACATGACTACTATTGCTGTTCGTATTTTTGTTCATTTTTTTTTTTTAACTGTGGTTACCTTTTACTCACATTTATCTACGCTTCGCTGTAAGCGTGTTGCTCCTCGCGCTGGAACGAACATATTGCTAATCGGAATTCACGGTTTTTGCAACGGCATGGTATGCGGTACAATATTGGGATTTTTTGTTTAAAAAAAAACAAAACATATAGCAAAATCTTATCAAAAATACATTTGTAGTCCCGGGTTTTTTTTTTATGTACGTAATCGTAATGCGCACAGTACGCATTCGGAGCAAAGCTTGTTTTTGGCGCCCAGCGCATTAGAAAACTGAAGCAAGAGAGCGCGCGCCGAAAGTGTCTCAATAACGGGCAGATAAAACAAAACGAATAACTAATGTCACTGCAAAAACCGAAGAAAGCTCACGTACTCATTGTACTGTTACTGTTATTGTTCAAAAATTGACAAAAAATGTTAACCAAAAAAAAGGGACCGATAAATGAAAACATCTCGACCATAACACACCGCACAGAAATCGATTGGCACCAGATGATGAGCAATGGCAACTGAGAGACGCTGCGCCGCGAACCGATGAACCTCAGACACACGGGAACGCATTCACACTTGCAGCAGCGCCGTGCAGTGTGTGTTCTCCGTCCTGGGGTTCGCTGTTCCCCGCTGCCTCATCAGTCGCTGGCTGTACAATGCAGCAATTTCACTAATCAAAAACAGGCCCAAATTGGCCCCAGGTGTTGCGTGTCGGGGAGTGTTTTTATTGCAGCTTACCTATCATCCAGTCAAGTGTCAACATCTTTTTTTTATTATTTTTTTTTTTGTTGTTTTTGTCAAATTCAATCGGCTTCTCAATCTGTCAATGTAAAGGCCGTGTGCCAAAAAAAAAAAACCAGCCATCGCTCAAGAGGATCCGCGATACGCGATCCCGCGCCCGCGAAACCAACACACCGACGACGCCGAACACTGACGCTTCCGCTCAGCGCGTTCAGCACGTATCACGATCGTTTTATCGACCGCGAGGGAACCGAATCGGTAAACCGGTGCACGTTTGATGAAGGGAAATGGGAAGGGAAGGGAAGGGATGGGAGGGTGCGCAAATGAGAAAAGAAATTGTTCTTACGATTGGCGACTTACGAGTGGCGAATCAAAACCACCACCACCACCACCACCATCTCCAAAACGGAACTGTACGCACGTGTAAACCGCCCTACTCCCTTCCCGACTCGAAACGACCAACAAACAAAACAAGTCAAAAGCAAAAGCGCCAAAAAAAAACCAGACAAAAATCGAATTTCAACTTCTTGTCAATGATAAAAAAAAATAATCATAAAACAAAAGAGAAACGAGAACAACACATGAGGAACGAAACATTTGAGAGTGTGTGAATGAGGTAACAGGTGTAAACAACCTAAAACTGCAAGTTAAACGAAGAAAAACAAGGTATAACAACGACAACACTAGCATCGTTAAACAAGAGGTACAGAGCAAAATACAAGCGAAGAGTTTGGATTGTGAAACGGAATGGATTACAGATGTGAAGGTAGAAAACAGAGAGAGAGAGAAAAAGAGAGAGAGGACAGAGAGTAAGAGTGAGCAAGTGAGCGAGGATAGAATGTTTTTTTAAGAACCGAAAGTGTGAACCTGGCTCCCAATCGTTCCCCCCAAACTCTCTAGTACCAGAAGCGAACGAAATTTACCTTTACACACGCGCTCACAAACACAGCAGCCCTATATAAACCGAGTACCCCAAACACACCTTTCATGAATTGCATATTGCCCTTGCGTCATTCCCATACTCTCTATAGCCACCCGCTCCCTCCCTCCTCTCCGCCTACCCCTTGGTATATCCTTTTTTGTTTCCAATTCCACTACCACGACCAAGGACTCTGTGCTCCCATCTCTTCGATCTTCGATTTCGCCTCAAACGATCAAGCGACCAAACAGATTGCGGTACACTTAGATTGTCCTCCTCTTTCTTTCCCTCTTGTTCTTCTCCTTCTCTTTTTTTTTTCTTCTTCTGCTTTTTCTTCTTGGTCTGCTGAAAGTGTTTCTTCGTCTTCCTCTTCTCCTTCTTCTTCTTCTTCTTCTGCTAATTCTTGCTGATCTGTCGCCCCGACCAAATTTTCGCCCGGTTCAGCTCCTGACGGTACTCCAGGTTCATATTCCTTTAGGTGTAGCTAGATCTACGACTTTATTTCGTTTAATATTTTTTTATTTTCAAATATATTTATGCATAAGTATTGTAAGGTTTATCGTTCATTCGTCCTTCCTGTAGGGCACACCCTTTGTCCCCGGCCTTATATAGCAAATCATCGCCACAGCCCCTCCCTACCCTCTTCGCTTCGCGTCTTTCTCCACCGTGTCTTAAAACACTGTTATTGAATACGTTCACTCTATATCC
>NC_064879.1:2975543-2980543 GCF_943734665.1 Anopheles aquasalis
CTTTTTTTTTTTTTGAAAATGCAAACGTGAGGCTACCATATTAGAGCATCTAGCAACGCGGATGTGAATATGTCATAATTAGGTATATTTTCTCGTATATTTTTAACCGCATTATCCCCGCCCCTTTTCCTCGTTCAAGCGTGCGCGAGCTTCTCTCGCAGTATCGCAATTCGAATCACGAAAGCTAAGCATGGTTGATAGGTCGAAAAAGAGGCAATGCTAAACAAGCTGAACAGCATACTATTTCGCGTGGCGGTGGTTCAAGACGGGGCACAGATACCAATCATGTTGCCGCTAGTAAATAATATCCATATATCTAAGTAGAATTTAACGTACTTGTACATGAGAACAACCAATTAAGAGTAGATGGATCGTATCACCCGCTGGGTAAAGAAAAGAATATGGAGGTGCGAAGCATAGACGGAATCTTTCACACAATTAATCACGATGAACGGATTAATCGCGTTGGTTTAATCTATTTAAATGGTATGACGGAGCAGAAAGTAAGTGAAACGTAACTCTAGCTACACCGAGTTAAACCTTCATATATTAGAGTACTGTTTTAGAAATCATTGATACTTCTCGTAAGCAACGTAGCAAACTCTTATGTAAAGCCGAGCGAAATGAAAAGTGGCGAAAGGGAAACCGATAAATCAGAATGGCAGAAGGTAAACATGCCAATATCAAGCAAATAAGAAGAAAGCTGGTGCTCGGATACACGCATTCGGCAAAGAGAAACAAACACAAACATACAAAGGAAAGTAAGTATGAAGGAAGGAAAGTAAAAGAACAACAGATATTTTAGTTTAACCGCGATCTGGCCTGTACGCCACCCCTAGGCCAACAATGCCGCCAATCGCAATGATTGAGGGTTCAGTTTGCTAAAAATTGAGATAAGATTATAAGGTAAATAGTAGGAAAGCCACGGATTGAGGGGAGAAAGATGATAGCAATAATTGTACCTTTAAAAATAAAAAAAGGAAAACCCAACCAACCATACAAACAACACAGCAAGTATAGAGTGGAACATAAAAGAGCAAATAAAAAAACATAGTTGCACAATCGCTGATAGAGTGTAGCAGATACAAGAGAAACATAAAGTTTACTTACCCCTCTGTGACACACGCGTATGGGATAGGAGCGAGGCGTGTGCACGCACGCAGGTGAAGATAGATAAATAGAAAGAGAGAAAGAGAAGCAGGAGAAATAGAGAGAGATGGAGAGATGAATAGAGAGAGAGCGAGAGCACGTTTCTAGGCACTGGAAATGACAGAAAACATTTGGGAATATAAAATCTGATCTAAACAAATTGAGTATATTGTAAACCAGCTAAGCACAACAGAATCACTATATTGCAAAAGGTGGTGTGTATGTGTGTGTGTGTGTGTGTGTGTGTGTGTGTGTGTGTGTGTGTGTGTGTGTGTGTATGTGTGTTGAAGGATATGGGACTTGGTGGAAACCTAACACGACCGAATGCATATGAGAGAAAAAGAAGAAGATGAATAGATACACATATATTATACAGATAGAAACACACAGTGTAGAGAGTATTTATAAAATGCGTATACAATTTTATACTACAGAGGATAAAACAACAAAAAAAGAAAAACAGAAGCCGCTCGAGAGAGAGAAGAGAGGAAAAGAGAGAGAGAGAGAGAGAGAGACAGAGTGGGAAAGAGAGAAAGAGAGAAAGAGAGAGAGAGATTAAAAAAAGAGAGTAGGTGGAAGAGAGGAAAAAGGTTTAATCGCACATCGCGTGGCGAAACGAACAAAAATGGAGGCGCATGGTTACACTCATGCGCACGTTACACACATACATACACACAAAAACAGACACAAATAGAAACTTATCTTCCTTGCTTAGGGCGGTGATATAATAATGCAGAAAGCTGAAATGCGGAGGAAAAAAAAACTTTGGAATCTAAAGAACAATGCAACAAATAGTAGAAAAAGCAAAATCGCAAACCGGCACCCCACCACATCACACCGCGCAAGCACACACACACACACACACACACTTACTCGTGGGGTAAGCTTTCGACACGCATTCACTCAGCATAGCTCACAAGTTCAACGTCGCGTTGCGAAACAATCTAACTTAAACTATTAGCGTAACACGATGTAGGTAAGCACCGGGACAAAAAATACACTAAACCATACAAAATTACCAAAAATTATCAAACCTTCTCCCCTTTCCACTGCACTCATCCTTTAAACTATGTCACACAGCGGAAGCGATGACTACTTCCACTCACCACGACTACTTTCACATGCACACTCGAGTATGTATCCCTAGGGATATTAGGGGCTGTACAGAGGGATCATTCCTTCGGATTCCTTCCTATGACCCTGGGCGCACGCGTGTGTGTCTGTGCGAGTAGATGTGGATGGATGTGGGGTTGTTTTCGGCCAATTTATAGCTTCTAGTGCCTCGGAGAATATGACAAGGTCAAAGGAAACAGTTTAGGAAACGGAGAAGAAGAAAAAAAATAACCGGAATGCTCGTTACAAAAACAAAAAAAAAACTTAAAGCCCATTGCATGAGAACTTTATGCGAATCGACAACTAGGAGAACCATAATTGTATGCTGCATCATTTAAAGGAAGCCCGCAAGACGACGAAGGATGCAACTAGAAATTAAACGATAACTTTACCCGCTACTTGGACACAAAATTTGAAGACACAATTTAAAAGGATAAAATTTAAAGTATCACTGTAAATCTGCAGCAGCAACCGCGTATACAGACGTATACAGCCCTTTCCCCTTGGAAGGGAGAGGGGGGGGGGAGTGGTGAGGTACGTTGTCTTATTGCGCGAAGTACAAGGAGCAGGAAGGGAAAGGCATTAGATGGAAAGAAAAAAAATCGAAAACCGAGGAAAAAACAGAATCCCCACGTATGGCGTGTGTGTGTGGGTGTGTGGGTGTGTGCCTGCATGAGTTTGCGAGCGTGTATGTGTGTGAGTGTGTGTGTGTGTGAGAGAGAGAGAGTGCGTGTGTGTGCGTAAGATACGAGTGCGCTCGAGAAATGGTGCGGATACGAACGCGCAATCCTTAGCGTAGCGATAGCGAAACAGGGCAACGGAAGGAAAAGCTGGAAAGATGTCAAAAATCGCATTCTGTTCTCCCTTATCCATCTCCTGCTCCATCTCACCCAAGATCGGCCCCACCTCAACCCCTTACGGGTTACTGATCCCAACCCTATGTTTTCTGTCCTTCTCCGGCGACGCTCCGGCCAAGTAGCGCAGCGGTGTTTAGGTGGCGTGCGTGCGTGCGTGCGTGTATTGTTGCTACTTTTAGCGAATGATAGTGACACAGCCTATGCTAGAAGAATCGAGAAATAAAACACAACAACTCTTACATTTTCTTTTATTGTTTTTCTCATTTCTTACTTGTGTTTGATTGGGTTTTTTTCGGTTATTTGTTTTATGTTGTCACCATTGCTATTCCATCGTTCTGTTTCCACCATTTCATTGATATTTGCTGTCCCCTTCCCCACCCGCTCCACCCCTCCGGGACCCATTATTTCCCATAGAGTCACGTCGTTGTTTTTTTGGTTCACAAAAGCCCAACGGTAACATGATCGTCATCATCGTCGTCGTCAGCAGTGCATGATCTGCGTTGATCACGCCAGAATGTATGTATGTTGGTGTGTCTGTATGTGTGTGTGTGAGTGTGTGTGTCATTCAATGAATGTGGTGAGCAGGGATAGGAGGTCGGGGGGGGGGGGGGTGGTTGGGGGGTGAAGGGGAAAATGTGGTCGATGTATAATCAATAATCTGTGATTTCGATAATAACACAATTGCGTTTAAGAATACCACAGAGACTGCTGACCAGCAGAGGCAACCCGGTAGTGACAGGACGTGAAAAGCGTGTCAGTGTATGCGTGCGTGTGTGTTTGTTTACGAGCGTTAGGAGGTTTGAATGAGTGGCTTGACAAGCCAGGCGAAATATGATAGTAGAACGCAGGGCCGCCAAAGCAACGCTGTCGGTAACGCTCAATCGTCTGGACGCAGAAGAACTACTTACGGTACGAAGGCGGCATATGAAGAACGAGAGACAGGGCTAAAAGGCAACGCTATCAGCCAACGTAAGGAGGCCAGACCTTCTCCGGGATACTCTTGCACACGACGGGCGCAGCGTAGAAGGCAGCGGAGCACGTCCCCAAACCCGTCGGCAACACGGGTTCAGGAGGACAGAGGGTACGAAGCACGGAGGAAAGCATAACAAGCAAAACTCAAATAATAAACACAAGGGAGACAAACAATTGGCTGTAACTTTTTGGAACTGAGATATTAAAAATTTAAAAATAAACTTATTAGAGAAGGGAAAATGCGCTGCCAAGAAGACCGAATGCGTAAGAAAGAACAGGTAAGAAAAGAGAGAGAGAGAGAGAGAGAGAGAGAGAGAAAGAGTGAAGAGACGCTTCCTTTACATAGCCATTGGCAGCAGGCATAATTAAAGATAGGACGAGCGCTTCAGATTCCAAATTATTAAAATATATTGAATAAGCAGTATTTGCGCATGTGTGCATGTGTGTGCACGTGAGACAGTGAGCAAAAGAGAGAAAGAGAGAAAAAGAGAGAGAGAGAGAAAGAGAAAAAAATAAAGGGAGAAGATAGTGAGGCTCTGAACTTTACCCTCTCGATCGGAATTTCCGTTTTCATTTTCCATTGATTTGAGTTTAGCATCACTCCCAGCTCAGTCTTGTCTTCAGGTGTGGGTGTGCAACGAGGAGAGGAGAAGGAGGTTGTCGCATGCTGCTAAAATCGTTCACTTGCTGAATTTACGTTTGTAGTTGCGTTCCCCTATTTTCGATTTTTTGTTGTTTGGTTTGTTTTTTGTTTTCGTTTTTTTTTTTTTGGTTGTGACTACGCTGCACCCACAGATCGGAAGGAACGTGCACCGGTTCTACTCATACCGGCATTATAGCTTTAAGCTCCAGTTGTGTGACGCTTGTGCCAAGCTCTTACCTCTCCGCCAGTCACTTCCCGGCGTTCCC
>NC_064879.1:2985543-2988043 GCF_943734665.1 Anopheles aquasalis
ATTTTAGGAGATTTAAGCAGCAAAATTAATGAGAGAGAAAATAAAAAAGGTGGAAAAAAAATAAATTAGCTTTGCACCCTTAGAAGATGGAGATGGAGAGCGAAGACGGAATCGAGGGCAGGGTACGGACGCGGAGAGCGGGTCGAAGGAGGATCCAGAAGCGATCCAGAAACCCGGTTAGTGTGATCCAACCATCACTACTGTTACTACCACTTCTAAACTCCACACAGACACACATACGCACACCGAGAACTCACACAAACACAACACCACACACGTCTCATTGTCTCTGGCGTTGGGTGTGTGCAGCGAGCGGGAGGTGATGACGCATTGCGACGATCGCGAGGATCGTGGACCCGCGGGGGTGACGGGGAAAGACGAAGCTGAAGGCTGTATTCAAGGCTCCGATATACCCCGCACAGGGAAAGGAAAGCGGTCGATGAAAATATGATGCAAACCAAAAAAAAAAACAAATGCAGAGCAAGAGGCAAGAGAGAGAGAGAGAGCGATGGAGAAGGGAGCGAAGAAGCGCAGCAGCAGCAGCAGCATAAAAAGCATATGAGCAACAAATTGAAAATGCATATCATAGATGTAAAAAAAGAAAACGAAGAAGAAGAAGAAGAAGAGGAGGAAGAAAAAGAAAGCGAGTGGTGGACAGTGATGGGAGGGACGCCAGTCAGGGTGCCAGAGTGGAGGGTGGAGCAATGGAGAAATGTATCAATTCTGCGTCGGGCCGGCCAGGAGAATGCCGGACACACAATTTCTTTGCGAATTTTTCACTCACTCTTCAATTAGAAGCTGCTCTGCCGCGCTCCACGCAGCCCACGCGTGGCAGCGCAGATCGAGAGATTGAGACGAGTGAGGTGAGAGTGAGCGAGCGAGTGTAGCAGCAGCAGCAGCAGCAGCAGCGAATTACCTAAACTAACATTAACTTCAGACATGACATACGGACATTAGCATAGTAGAGGAAGGGAAAAATAATGAACGGGGGCAACAGGGGGGGGGGGGGGGGAGTGAAAGCTAAAAAGGCGTAAAAAGCGAACAACAACAGTGCGAACAGTGAGGGTGATGTGCGAGCAACTGTCGCACCATCACACGCATGCACATCGACATCGACGTGTGCGGACAGTTGATGGAGACGTATGGAGCTAAGAAATAACTGCGCGCGCGCGCGCGTGTGCAGAACGGGGGAAGATTTGACAGAGGGCGATAGGGAACGGGGGAGGGGGGAGTGGACGCGGGATGGTGATACAAATCACAAGAACAACAACAACAACTAAAAAGCAAAACACACAAAGCAAAAATAAAAAAAAAAAAAACAAAAGGTGAAACAAAATGGAAAATAAATTTAAAGAGAAAAAAAAAAGGTGAAAGTCACTATTGTAAATGCCGTGCTCTGGTGTCTGCCTGTTGTGCTTGTTGAGCGATCATGATTTTTCCTGATGACATTTGAGATCGGAAGGGAAAGGGGCTAGGGGTTACCACGATTGTCCACCATTCAGCTAACACCGGTTTTCCCCTTTCTCTCTCTCTCTCTCTCTCCCTCGCTCTCCCTTTCTCTCTCTCTCTCTCTTTACAGAACCTGAGTCAGCTGCTGGCTGGCGGGCCGTACCCGCGATCCGGCATAAAATCGGCACCACCAGCGGCCCCGGCACCGGGCACCATCGGGTTCGGCTTTCCGGGGGCGACCGTCGGTGCGATCCCGTTCGTCTTTCCCTTTGCCCCGCTCGGTCTCGGGCTGTTCGATGCGGATCCGCAGCGTCTGCTGACGCTGCTCCAGCACCAATCGGCGCTGGCAGAGGAAGCGCTGCGCTACCGGAACCTCCTGTTCGGTACGGTCGGTACGGCACCCCCGGTATCGTCGTCGCCCGCCCCAGCGACCGGATCGGGACCGGAACCGGATTGTAAAGAGGGCCAGCCGCAGCAGCATCACCAGTTGCCGAAGACAACGTCAGCAGTAGCCCCGAACAGTAGCAGCACCGGAACGCCACCGAGCACGATCCGCGTCCGGGACGGGCTAACGAAGGAAGGATACCGCAACGGGATGGGTGGGGAGGAGCTGTTGCTGTTGCGGAAGTTACCGATCCCGGCATCACCGGAACACCACGCACCTTCCTCCGACAGTGTCGTGTGCGACGAGTCGCTGCTGGCCCCATTCCGGGAGACACCGGGTGGTGGGACCGAGCGTGACGTACCACCACCCGGTACCAAGTGTCACATCTGCATGGCCCACTTTCCTTCGGTGTGGTTGCTGGAGCAGCACTCGGCACTGCAGCATCCGCACCTGACGCTCCACGACGACAAACCGTACCAGTGCGGGCTGTGCGGCCAGAAGAGCCGGTACTCGTGCTGCCGCTATCGGACGGTGGGGCTGACCAAGCACCATCGTCCCGGTGGTCCCGGTGGACTGGCCGAGACTGGCGTTGGTGGGACGACACCGACCAGCCGAAGCCGGGTACCGGCCGACAAGCTGTTCACGTGTGACGTGTGCGGCATGCAG
>NC_064879.1:2990543-3013043 GCF_943734665.1 Anopheles aquasalis
CCACTAAAGGAAGCAAACGAGAAGGATCCCGCTGATCAACGCTTCTCGTAACTGAACGGCTTGGATGGAACGCGGACGGAATCGGGTCTTTCTTTCGTTTTTCGACTTTTATATACACTATATATATTTATACAAACAAACAGCGTGTGTGTGCAGGAGACTGTCCCACCTGTGTCACAAACTGTCGCCACTGCAACACAAGCAGCAGCGAACGCCATTCATAGTATCTGCCATACCACTACTGCGAACGTAAACAACGAACAACGGTTACCACTTACACTTAGTTACAGTGAGGTAGGCTTTAGTAACGAGGTAGTTGTTTTTTTTTGTTTTTTGTTATAATAGTTCATAAACTCTAGCACAAAACGTACCACACCACCCTTTCCGGTGTAGTGAGAGGAGTGAGGAAGTGGAAAGTGAGGAGAAATAGCGCGAGAGAGAGAGAGAGAGAAGACTCAGAGGGGCGATCCGGTAGCGCGATGTATCTGGGTCATAGAGTTACCAGCAGGAATCGAGCAAGATCGAGGCGACGACTCCGGTATTTCACCGTGCCAAAGGAGAAGGGGAAGTCGCCTACTCAAACTACTCCCCCCCCCCACCACCACCCTCCTTCCCATCTCTAAGTAATGGCCAACACTTGGCACACTTACCTCAGTTTGTCCGAGGCAGTCTTACCTCATCGGATCCGTTCCGTATCCTTCTTCGATTCGAGGATTCGGTCGCCGGTTGGTAGATTCACCCCTTACGCAGCCTCACACCTGACAACCCCCGTCCGCAAGCCAATCACCGGATGCAAATAGAAGAAGAAAAGAAAGAAAAAACAGCTCAGGTTTAACCGCTCCGCACTCCCGCATCCAGGCGTCTCGAGAATACAGTGGTAGGCATTCGTTTAGCCGAACCGAGAGGTTCCGGAGTAAAACGGCAACCACTTTCGTACGGATGTTTAAATTTATGGTATCAACCTATTATTGTGATGGTACGTCTGTACCTAGTACACACGTAAAATATGATTCAGATAGCAGGGTATTTGAGATCTCTGTGAGGCAAACTGTGAGCAAATGTCACATTTCATCGGTTGTGTAGCTAGACATTCGTTTAGCCGAAGTGCAAACGCAAACCTCCATTAAAATGTGAACAAAATAGTGTCCTAACGGTAAAAAAATTGGGTTTTACATGAAAAATCAACAATCAGCTGTCTTTTGGGCAGATTACAAGAAATATGGTTAAATCAGTAATGATTAGACACATTTCATACGACACCACGGACCACAGAAAATTTTGGATGGATAAAACCGTTATTGGTATGATTTCAGCCATAAGGGACCCACGTTCATACCACACCGTATGTTCCAAGCTAAATCTCGATATTAACGGGTTGGATATTGTATGTGACTTGCTCATCATGCGCAGTTTACCAGTGGTTTAAGTTAAACGCAAATGGTTTCAGTCATTTACAACGAGCTTGTAAAAGGCGTTTTAATTCATCTCATTGAAAATAACGAGGTGTAAGACCTTATTTTTCAGTACAGATAACAAATGAACTCATTTTCGCACAACAATTGAATGCATGGTTTGAAGATAAAAAACGTCCCTTTTTGCAAAAAAAAAGTTTGGCATGAATTTGTTACTGCATTCACATAACAAACCTTTTGTGTTAGCTATTTAGATTGGTTTTTTTTTGGAAAAGATCGGCAAATTAAAAATATTTCGAGTTTATGTCGAGCCATTGACGACTGTTAGACGAAAAATTGATAGGAAACCCAATCAATCTTATCGGAATCCAAGGCAAATTATCGTTCTGGATTTGTTAGCAAAGCAGACAGACAGACAGCTATAAAAAAAATACCAACTTGCACATTGCTTCGAAAAAAACGATTGAAAAATGTGATTTTCAAGCAGTTCGGTTAAACGAATGTCTACCACTGTATGCGCGAACGCCGGGCGCACGCCGGGCCATATGTTTTTTGATTAAGTTTTCTGTTAGATTGCGAAGATTGGTAACAGAGAAGGAAGAACGAAACGGTAACGCGAGAGAGAGAGAGAGAGAGACTCCGTAGAGTAAGGGGAGAGGAAAAGTCGAAGCGAGTGGCCACATACAACATAGTAAAAAAATTGCTCATACAACTACTCATTCGATGTGTCTGTCTGTGAATGTCATGTTTCTGACTAGCTGGTAAGCCTAATTATTAGTAGAAGGAAGTTAAATGCGACCGTGCGACCCCAACGGAGCCTTGCCGAGCAGTCGATACAAGGGCCAGCAGGGCAATAATGGCGAGTCCGTTAGTTAGTGCAACCGCAATCCGGTGCAACATGTGTCAGACGTCCATCCAATAGCAAAGGCAACCCTCCCCCCTCGCCACTCGGTGTGGGCGGGGGGGGGGGGTGGTTTTTAACATTGAGTTCCTACCGAAAAGACTTATAAATCAGGTAAACACACACGCATACACACGCACAAACGCTGGCGGCCAACCGCCGCCAGGTCGGCAGCTCTGTGAAGCAGAGGGAGGAGAAGCAGCGGCAGGGAGGCACGCGGCCTCTCCCGGTCTCTCCGAATACAATCAGCCAAGGCCGTCAAACGGCTGGTAAGCTTTCGTTTCTTCCCTCACCCAAATAAAAAAAAACCCATGGTGTGATACAGAACTAAACTATTATAAAGGCGAGCGACTGCGCGACGCTGCGATTTAGAGGCAAAGCGTCTCAGGCAAACTGTCGGCACCAGGTTCGGGCAGGTTGATTGATGAAATGAGTGTGTACGTGTAAGTGGATATGTATGTTGTTGTTTTTTTTTTCTTTTTGTTGTTAAATTAAGTGTACAATGTACAAATATGGTTAACCTAAGACAAAAACCAACCAAACGGCAGCAGCAAACGTGGAAAGTGAATGAGTTTTACAAAATGTATGTTTGTGTAGGAGAGAGAGAGAGAGAGAGAGAGAGAGAGAGAGAGAGAGAGAGAGAGGGCAATTGTCACTAGACTTTGACAGACCCTCTTCGACAGCTGTGGAGTTGAAAAACAGGCAGCGCACAAGCACAAGCAGGCTGCCCAGTAGAATGGAAGGGAAAATAAACCCTCAGTAGGTGGGGGAGGGTGCTCTAGGTTTCTCAGTGTCCAAGCTCAGTGGCCCAAGTGGCTGATGCTGGTCTGGCCCGTGATGGTGACAGCTAGCGACACCCACGCACACACCCACTTACCCACACAACCCTAAGAAACAACGGAAGCAATATTTAAGTGTAACTCAAACTCTGAACTGAAACAAGCCGGCCGGCGTGACAGGACACGTTGCTGCGGTTTGGTAATTAGTGTTTAGTGTTTAGTGTACAGTGTACAGATATGCACCGACGGCTTGTGATGCCACGGATGGAGGCTAGGCCACTGATCGTTACTGATCACTCTCTATTGAAAGCAATCAAGTTACTTTTGACACATTTTTTGACACTTCAAGTCGCCAGTCTGCACCCCCGTCACAGATGAGTGGAATTGGGGGGGGGGGGAAAAACAGAGAGAGAGAGAGAAAGAGAGAGAGAGAGCGAGAGAGAGAGAAGAGGGAAAATAGAGAGAAATGAAAGAGTTTGTGGACCGGTGTGGGTTCGATTGTTATTGAATTGAGTTTCTCACGTTCAGCGGGCTAGGCTCACGTATCGTTAGCTGTCAATTTCCGTGACTGTCCAGGTGACAATTAAGTAGTAAGTACCAGTAGCGCTAGGCAGTAGTGCAGGGGAAGGCTAAAAGGAATGCATCCTTTGTGCGAAACCGTTAGGTAATTGAAAAGAGGGGCGCGCGCGCGCAGGTGAGAAAGCTGACGATGAGCTGAGGATGACAAGTTGTTCGCTGGGCACTACCACTACACTAATCCGTTCATGTTCTTACTGCCAGAGAAACCGATAGTTTTCCTAGACAGAGAGAGAGAGAGAGAGAGAGAGAGAGAGAGAAGCGCGAAGCGCGGAATAAGAAGAAATAGTATTTTTTTCTCCGACTGCTAGCATTGGACTACAACGAAGACTGAGGACTTTTATTCGAGAACTCTATACATAGGTATATAGGCCCCAACTACACTGCGACAGCGGAGAGACAGAGAGCAGAGACTGCAGCAGAGGACATGCCAGACGACATGCCGCCACGGTATAAACTCAGTATCCCAGTAAGTACCAACTCAGTGACTCAGTGACTCAGTCCAAACCAAAGCAATCCACTCACCAAGGCACTCCTGGGTCGTAGGGATGTCTATGAGCAATGCAACTTGTGCGCGTCTGTGTGTTGGCGAGTGTGTATGCATGTGTGCCTGTGTGTGAAACCCACCAACCGAGATAATAACCAAAAACCTCAACTAAACTCATTAGTAGCAATGCAGCAAGCTCACTTAATGCGTCTCATCATTCCCAACACAAACAATCTCTTTTTCTCACTCTTTCTCTCTCTCTCTTTCTTTTTATAAATTTCTAACAGAAGATGAGTAAAGCTGCCAAAACGGCTCAATACACTGGTAGCACCCTTACTAGTGTCGAATGTCACAATAATCATTCTCCTCTTCCTTCCACAACGCATACACCCACAGAGACACGTGTATACACACTCGCTCTGTAGTAGCTCTGTCTGGAGAAACCAATAAGCATTGTGATATCCTAAGAAAGCAATTCCGCATGACCAGAAAGAAGAAGAAGAAGCAGAAGAAGCAGAAGAGGAACCGTCTTTTAGCAGCCAAATGCCAGAGCCAAACCGTGATATAGCGATCCCCGGAGCCCGGAAACAACGGGCTCATTCTTCCCGTGGCCATTGTCCGGACACACACACACTCGAAATACACACTACCACAAACAAACAAAAACGCATCAGTTTAACACCCGAACCCCGTTTGCTCCCGGCAGATCCCTCGAGGTTCGATCGCGTAGCGTAGCGCATTTCCTTGTTGCAGGGATCTTCCGGACACTGACACAGCGATATCAGCCCGTTTAGGATATCGTGCGTTTTCAGTGGAGGTTTCTTTTATACAGTTGTCTCGCCGAAGCAAGCAAAATCAAAGGTGGTAGAGGAAAGAAATAGGGGGTCACGATCAGCAAAAAAAGGGCAAAAAGCACGCATCCGCAAGAGAAAAAGAAAGGGGTGTACGATGGACTGGTTAGGTATTACTAATTGGGAATAATTCTTCTGCAAAAAAGTATTTAAAACAGAAAGAAAACCACACCTACTAACCTAGCGATTACGATAGCGTACTCCAAAATTAGGCTTCCGTGTTGCTACCCCCCCCCCCCCCCCCCCCCCACTGCGTCACGCTGGGCGCTAATTGGCGAATGGTTCTGCTACTACTAATACTACTACTCCTACTACTACTACTCGTGATTGGATGCTTTTGTATATTAGAACACTTCTGCCACTGCTCCTGCAAAAGCGAAGAGTACAGACGTTAACTGTGCGAAGAAGAGTAAAAGGTAAAGCAGAAAACAAAGAAAAACGAGCGTGCAAGTGGACAATGAAGATAACGGTGGGAAAGGGTGAAGGAGGAGGAATTGCAAAAAAAAAAACCAACAACACGTGGTAGGCAGGAGAAGGCAAGGCAACTTTGTACATTTCAGGAAAGGAGACATAGACTTGGTAGTTAAATCAATTTTTAAACCCACAACAACACCCACCCCCCTCCTGCGGCCACCACTCCCATGATTCAGCACGTGTGCCGTGTGGCGTTTGGGGACAGTGTCGTGCCGCGGATGGACGCCACACGCGTTACCAGGTCGCTAATCTGCTGGATGTGTCGGATGGAGTGAGGGGTCGGTCGGGGTTTGGTAGGGATTGGCGTGCTGCTGATTCACAAACTAACACACATCAGTACACCAACAGACACAACTTTAGTGATGTTACACTTGGGCTTTTTTTGAGAATGGGACTCTCACTTCAATGACCTGTAGTCGTCGTCGTCGTCGTCGTCGTCGAGCATATTGATCGATAATGTCTCGTCAGTCAGGGGATGTAATGGATTCATCTTTTCTCGGACTGCGGAAGGTAGCACAAGTAACATGCACACGCACGCACGCACACAGAAACACAAAAAGACACACTACAGGGTGAGGCAAAAAAGACTGCAACACATTTAAAACGCCATATCTTTTTCATTTTTGTTTGAATTTTTTTGAGTAAAACCAAAAAATGTCGGGAATTTCATAAACTTTCAGAATCAGTTTAGTTTTTTACGGTATGCTACTGTTTGGATGAGTTATGGTCTAGAGACGGTAGAAGAAACCATCGCTCGTTGCCCGCAGGGTGCTTTGTGGCATTTTTGGCTCATTCTTGGAGAAGCGTTTGCATAACCTGTTCAAAACTATTTCATTTTTTAGGTCTAACCTTGCCCTTCAAAATGCCGCAAACGGAGAAGTCCTGCGCTTTTTGCGCCCATAGATATTGACAGCCAATGAGACATGGAAATGAAGTGTGGAACGTTTTTTTCTCTCGCCCATCTCATGTCTCGCGGTTGCGTTAAGAGAAATTACAGAGTCCTTTTGGTATTTCACATGAATTGTCTGCATTTCTAGGACCTGCAATGAACCTTTTAATAGCTTTGGCAACAGTAATTTGTTGATTTATCTCGGATCCACCGAACAAAAATGTGCGAATAATGCGAAAAATTGCGTGTTATCGCATCTCAACCCATTATCAACCCCGGCTTATATGTCCTGGTGGCCTGCCGAGGGTGTAAGTCATCAGCTGACTTCTCTGGCAACTAAACCCTATCATTTTTTTCGTTTAAAAACTAAAGGATAACGAATGGTTTCTCATTAAAGAAAACCAAGTTCGGAACTTCATCACTCGCGACCAAGCTAAGTAAGGCCTCTTCACGGTCTCAAGACCATAATTCATCCAAACAGTAACAAACCGAAAAAAACTAAACTGTTTCTGAAAGTTTATGAAATTTCCGCCATTTTTTGGTTTTACTAAATAAAATCCTAACAAAAATGAAAAATATATGACGTTTTAAATGTGTTGCAGTTTTTTTGCCTCACCCTGTATATTATTCGTTTGAAGGCGATCGACACGAAGGAAACAGGAAACAAAATGTCCGGTGTGAGTCAATCCAAAAACTACTGTTTCAGTAGACCAAAGAGTAGAACGAAAGAAGTTAAAAAAAACAGCTGATAAGAAAACGAAAAAGCAGAAAAATCGAACGAATAATTGACACACAAAAAAAAACTCCTAAACTCTATACGGTGTTGTGACAGCCCTTTTACTTACTATATATATATATATATATATGCTCCGAATCGTCTTCACGTGATGTGATAAACGCCATTAAAGAACGGGGAAAAGAGATAGAAATTAAACTAGCAGGAAGACACGGAGAGTGAGTTAGAGAAGAGAGTTGTAAAAAAAACACGGGCAAGTGTAAATGTGTGTACGAGAAATAGTCACCCGGGGGAGCAGAAAGTGGAAAAGAAATGGAGCAAAAACCGAGAGATACTTTTCTTTTATATAGATTCATATTTATTAATGTAGCAAGCCGCAAAGCACACACACAGTTGGCAACGCAGCAGGCAACGATACAAAGTGGATAAACAAAAAAAAACGAAGAAGAAAACATAGTGATAAGCTGTTTGGCACACCCAGTGACAGAACAGAGAAGCCCATCCAAAAAACCGAAAAAGTTTAGCATCCTTTTATACAAACGTGATTCCAGCGCAGCAACACCGACACACAGATTTTACATACAGACCCACACACACACGCACAGAGACACACATGTGCAGCTGTTCACAGTACTTCACACACTAAGCGCTTGCACCGAAGCGGGCAAGCGCTGAAGCGGCCAGTGGTCTTTTACTCTGAATTAAAAGAAGAGAAAAAGAAGAAAAAAAGAGAAGAAAAACAATCAGCTGAAAGTTTGTGTGGAGTTTGTAAAAATCGAAAGGTGCGTAGTGTGTGTGGGTGTGTTTGACCGTCCTTACAATCACTTGGTGATCAGGCACTGTTTCTTTGGCGGTTTGGCCGCTGAGCTAGCTGATAAGAATGTTGCTGTACCGAACCATATACCCGCAGAACGAATGTCAGCATTAAAAAAAAAAAAAGAAAATCCCCTACCAGCAGCACGGAGAATTCATATTAATGTGTATTTATAGGTATATATATGACTATGTATGCATATGTATGATGTATATGTATTTCTATATATATATTTATAGATACATTCGCCATATTTAAAACAGAACAACGCACACACGCTCTTGATATGAAGAAAAACAAAACCAACCACTTTTAATATTCGTACGTCAGTGTATTTTAGAGAGCAATAATGATCAATAGTACTATAATTAAATTACTGAAGAAATGAGACAGCCGGAAAGCAAAAGAGCGCCACAAATGGGCCCCTAGTGCAGCGAATGTGTAGTGATAAGCGCACGCAAAACATGGATCGTGCTGCACCCGCTGATCTGCAATCTAGTATTAAGTAAGAGAGAGAGAGACAGAGAGAGAGGCAGAGAGGGAGGCAGAAAGAGAGAGAGAGAACGATAAAGAGACAGAAGAAAGAAAGCAGAAGCGATGCAGAATGGAATGATTGTGATAACGTTGAAACTCTTAAAGTGTGCATACATCTACATAGCCCACCACCCCCTCTCCCCAAAAGAAGGGTGACAGATGACAAAACCAAATCTTAAAATATAGAAAGAAAGGAAATTCGTAAGTGAGATGAAGAAAGAGAGAAACACAGAGAGAGAGAGAGAGAGAGAGAAAAACTTGATGGAAATCTCACTAGCATTGGAGGAGATATATATATATACATACATATAAATATTAGCTATTTTCTCGAAGTCCTCAAGCAACTAGCAGGCTAAAAACACACACACACACATCCTCACACACCCACACATAACAGGAGCGAGCGGTTCTGCATGCATGTGCCTAGGTTTCCTTTTCCAAAAGCAGGCAACGTGCAGTACGGGGCGGCGTCTCTTACCATGGGGCTCTCGATTGGGTCGTCCGGATCTGGCAATGGTTTCAATAAGGCAAACATGTCCGGACGGCCCAGGCCAGTCTGGCCCAGCATGCCAGTTCGCGCGTGATGTAAAAAAAAATTAAGAAAAAAATACTACTAAAAGAAAATGAAAAACAATTCAAAGCAACCGCGCACGCACGCACGCACAGGCACGTGGATGGTGCGTGCGAAATTGATAACAAATTAGCCACAACATAAACGGGAACGTTGAGAAGAACATAACGAAGCAACCGAGCAGACGACACAACACAAAGGGTTATATTAGAAGGGGCAGTGAAATTACAAGTAGAAAAACGAGAGCAGGAAGGAAGGGAAGGAAGGATAACAAAAAAAACAATGCAAGTGGATTTTACAAGCAACAGAAAAAAAAGAAAAGAGGAAGACGACGAAAAAGAAGAAAAACCAAGGAGATGAAGAAAGAGAAGTTAGTAAAACACTTTTTATATTCTCCGCCCAGTAAGTATTTCGATTCAATTATAATGTGTGTTGTACATCTTTCAGCTCTATTTCCAATTACCAAACAAAGCGAAGAAAAACGAAGAAAACAAAACAAAACAAACCAAAACGCGAAACGAAATGAAAAGAGAGGCGATTGTACGTGGAAAACTAATCGAGAAAAGGTACTTTTTGAACGTGTTAAAACATGGTGGATGGGTGGAACGGACTGATGGAAGGAAAAATGCCGGTTGGCATGTCGGTCGAAGGGTACATGTACAACGTAAAATGATTACCTTTGTTAGCACAAGGAGGAACACATCTGCCGTCCGGGCAAATGTTAGGCGAAAAGAGAGAGAGAGAGAAATGTGTGAGATAGATAGAGAAAGAGAGAGAGAGAGAGAGAGAGAGAATGAGAGAGAAAGTGAAAGAAAATGAAAATTGACGCGTGGAAGCGACGAATGCAACGAATTACTGGCATTGAAGTGAAGCAAGGATGGCCAGCCAGCCAGCCAGCCAGCCAGCCTTCCCCCTTGGTGGTGGTGCAATGGAGGCGCCCGGTAGATCCAACAGAAAATGGCGTTGGAATTGGCATAGTAGCAAGCAGCAGGTTTTTAGGCAATTTTTCACAAAAAATATTTACTACACTCCATACACACACTCACGTAACACACAAACACACACGCGCACACACACAACCTGAAACACACACACTCACATAGCACATGAGGAACGCAATTGTTCGACTAATGAATGAGGTGGCCCTCATTTTTAATGTTAGACAAATCCTTCAACATGCACACCACATGCACACAAACGGGTTCAATCCGAGCAACAACACAAAAACGCAGTGAAAGAAAGAAAAGGAAACAGAACAAAAAAAATGGAAGAAAGGTTATATTTTTTGCAACAAATGCTTTCGGTGTCCATTTTAAATGCGAAATGTAAAGCGCAAAAAGGGGGGGGCGAGAAGGAAAGAGGACGCGAAAATCAATTGTTTCACAACGATCCTGGAACGAGCCCGTAGCGGTAGGGAGCAGCGCAAGAAAGGCACACGGAGTCTTACAGCTAGGGACAGTGACGGAAAGATTAACTGAGGAAACCCACGGTGTTCAATCAAGACATCGCCACCTTTCCTCCCCTTCTTCCCCAGCCCCTTTCCTACAATCTCGAAAACAAACCGGACAGGACACCGAATCCAAAAAAAAACAAACACCGATCAAACCGATACACATACAGATAAACAATAAACGATAAGCAAAAAAAGAAAGGGTGCTGCTGCTAGACGCGGGAAGACAATGTGATAGTGAGGAGTGAGCTGCCAAACGATGCCAAGCAATATAGCCACTGTAGGGCACTCCTCCTCCGCCACGAGCTCCATGACGTTTTTTATTTGTTTTTTATTTTGTGTTATGCTCACCATCACCATCACCACTGTAACATTCGCGTGCGAGAGAGAGAGAGAGAGAGAGAGAGAGAGAGAGCGAGCGAGAATGATCCTTCTGCAGCGAAATAGGCTTTCCATTTTCGTTTTCCAGTTTGGTTATTTAACTATTCGTCCCGTTGAACAAAAAACCGAAAAACACGAAAACGCGAGGTGGACCCCGCGGGGGCGTGTGCCAGTGTACGTACACGCCGAAAGCGCAGAACGCGCGCAGGAAGAAAACAAAACAAACTGACACAATAATATTTTTTGATAAGACATATTTTTACAATCAAGCACTCAAAGCAGACGACGAGGAAGGAGGTTTGTTGCGAAAGTCCGAAAACCAAAGAAGAAGTCCAACAAAAATAAAAGGAAAACAATTCAAACCCACCCCCAGATCAACCGATTTCGCATACAGAGAGAGCGAGGGGGAGAGAGAGAGAGAAAGGAAGAGAGAGAGAGAGAGAGAGAGAGAATGAATACAGAAACCTTCCCTGAAAGCAATAAACCAATAAGCGCAACCACGACCAACCACAACTCCAAGACTCCAGGGAGCACTCGAGATTAGAATGCGGAGGCCTACCGAGCCCGAGTCTCGGCACCTTGGCCGTAGATTCCCCTGCCAAATAGACAACAGCTGGGCCACCGACACACCGATATATACAATACCTTTACATAGATATAAATATAAATATAGGATATAACGTTGCAAGCAGTCGTTGAGTGCAGCAGCAGCAGCAACAACAACAACAACAACAACCACCACCACCACCACCATCATCCCACATACAGCCAACCACAACAAATGCCATTGGCAAAATGCAACGGAAAGAAAAAACATAAAATTATGCTTTCATTGATCATTTCACCGTAACAATTAATCGCTGGAAAGGAGGGTGCTTCAGCGCCCGTTAAGTTTTGCGATCAATTGGCAATCGAATGGTGATGGTCATCACCATCTCAACTCATTCCTCTTCCTTCAAAGTAAATGCAAGATGCCCCCCCCCCCTTCTAGAAATCTTTTCTGCACGAATCTCTATCCTAAAACGGGATACAAAGACGCGACATTAGGCCAACAGAACATTGGTGCAGCAGAAGAAACCAAACGTCAAACTGAATCGAAAAAAAAGAATGGGAAACTTACTTCTTACTTCGTCGAAACAATCAGCAAATAAAAACGCAAACAGCAAGCTCTGGTTGGCACCTCCGAGGGACAGAGAGAGACAGAAAGAGAGAGAAAGAGAGAGAGAGTGCGTTTGTATGTGTGAGAGTGTGTGTATGTGTGTGTCTATCGGCAGTAGCTAATGGAATGTAACAAAATCAACACGCAAGCAAGGATGGAAAAGAAAGAAAACAGCAAAAAAGTGAAGGAAACTGTACAATAGAATAGCATAACAATCGTGTTCTGGTCGCAAAGAAAGCGTAGAAAACGAACTTCTTAAACATGCAACCACACACACACACACATACACACCCACACATACACACCCGAGCACTTGGCAAGCAGAACACAAGCCAGGATCAGCATTTGGTCATCTATGTCTACGCAAAAACAAAAACAGGATTAAAAACTGCAGGAACTGGTTGAAGAGTGTGCAGAAGAGACTGAGAGAGAGTAGAAAAGAGGGTTTAAAAAAAGGGGTTGAGAAAGAGAGAGAGAGAGAGAGAGAGAGAGAGAGAGAACAAGAGAAAGCTCAAAACTTGGGACCGGAAGTAGAGCAAACAGGTGAAAATGCAAATAAAGGAAGGAAAAGCCGAAGGTAAAGCGAACGCCCGAACCCCCCTTATTGGAAAAGAAGCAATAAACTCACAATGCTACCGCACAAAGTGGACACACACGGGGTCCACTGGTTGGGTGCAATCGATCGCCACAAGATCGATCTCACCTTCCGAGTCGAAACGAAGCGGTAAGAGCGGGTTACCCGAAATTTTCCGGCCAGTCTTTCGTGCACACCAGCCTGTGCGAACAAACAGTTGCGGCCTACATGAAACACAGCGCGGAAGCCCAGTAGCTGAGTAGGCCGCCACAACAATTAGGGCAGAGAAAGAGAGAGATAGGCAACGGTGGTCCGATGGATGCGTAGATGGATGGGTACGCACGCGGGGAAGGTCGACAGATGTGACCAGCGGAGCGTGGCAGGATGAGACAACAAAAAAAAAACACACACACACAACATATATTAAATTATGTGGAAAAAGAAAACCAACCAAAAAACAAACTTCTTAATTCTTGTTGTAATAAATGTTATATTTATTGAAAAATAAGCTTCGTTCGCGCGTGTTTTTCGGCTTTTCAGCAGTATTCGCTTCGACCATCGCTATTCGGAGATGGCGTTTGAACACTTGCGTGCGTAGTAATTGTTCTTTTTTCTTAAAATCACTACTTTTGATGCTTGAAAAGTGTAAACTTTGAAGAAAGAAAAAAACGTTTTAACGGCAGACAACAATACAGCAACAGAGTGCAGATCGAATCCAACAAACGCTGCAACCAAGCTATAAACGACAAATTTCTTTCATTTGTGATTTGCATTTCTTGTGTGTGTTTTTTTTTTTTTTTTTTGAGTGAAAACCAAAAGCAATTCTGCGCCAGTCCGCAGCCGTGCCCTGGCATGCCAGTTTGGTGGCAGTTTTTCGGCTTTCCACTCTCCCGGTAATTACAAATTCCACATCTGTTACAGGCAGACCACCGGGCGCTCGCTTAGCTGGGCACTCGGGAAGTGGTCCTTCCGTGGTGCGACCCGTGATGCCGTGATGCCCCGTGTGATGTCTAGTGGTTTTTGTGGGTGCTGTAAATTTTTTTCGATTTTTTTTTTTGTTTTTGTTTTTGTGAGTGGCTCAAAATCTAATTTCGAATGCTCGCACTTTTAATCGTCTTTTCGCGTTGAACGATATCAAGCGAAACGATGTGGGACGAATGGGATGGCCTCCCCATGTGGCATGTGTGTAGGACGCGGTAGTGTAGCAGAAATTGAGGTTTACGAGCTGCACCAACAGTTTTCCGAACGTTCGTTTGTTCAGGGGCCAAAGGGGGGGCTCACCTTCCGGGCACATGGGCGGTCGGGTGAGTAATGCTCAATCAATCCACAAAACACACCGCGCCGTTCCCTTCCCCTTTTTCACCTTCTCCTCCTCCTCCTCCTCCTCCTCCGCCTCCTCCTCCAGCGCGTGGTAGCACCGCACAGAACAGAACAGAACATCTGCAATCACAATCGCAATTGCAGTTGTTTCCCCGCTCCCGTGCGACCACCGGCCGCCTCCGGAGGGGTATAATAAGTATATTTTTAGTTTCCCTGCATCCGGGCCCTGCCCGGACTCCCTTGACCCATTTCACCCATTTGGCGTGTGCCATTTTCTAACCGCCCCCGGGGGAGGGGCAGCCCGAGCCCTGAAGAACGAGATAAAGCTGGAATAGCCTACTAGCGATCTACCTTCACAACTCACCCTGCATTCCGTGGAGGTGGCGGTTGTGTGATGGTGTGGTGTGCAACAGGCGGATTAAAACCGGGGGCTAAAAGGTATTTACAGCTTTTGTTTTTTTTTGCATTTTGGTTGGCAACTTTTCTTCCATGCTTCAAACAAGGCTGATTCTGCCAAGAGCATTTTGTGATCGTTTTTTTGGGATCATTCGAAGGGAAACTGACCAAGAAATAGATTTTTTATAAGTCGCGCCCCATTTTTTTGTCAATTACTACGATTGTGGTACTAAAACCAACATTTTCCTTGTCGGTGCCCATCCACCGTAGCATAAAAACTACTGATCGGAGCGATTTGAAATGCTTTTGAACACGTAATCTGTACTCAAACTCTTTGCCGGGTAGCACCGGTTGAGTTTTCATTAAAAAATCATCATAGTTTTGTTTTTGATCGAATAGATCTGAATCTATTCCCGAACTGAATCGAGTAATCGAAGATCGGAATCGTAAAAATCTGCCAAAAATCGAAAATTTGGTAAACCAACACAAAAAACGATCGGAACTTACAATCTATGAAAAACAAAACAAAATATTGATCGACACCGGAAAAGGTACCTTATGGCTGCCATGGATGAAGTTTGTAACAAATCGTCCCCCAAACTCCATTCAATTACTCTTGAGCACTTGTCGTTTCCTATGACACTCCCTTGAGACAATAAAATTAAATGTTTTCTTCACAAAAAAAATCGTCATAAATGAGCCCTTTTCTTTACCCGCTTTTTTAAACCTTAGTCCTTTAAAAGGGGGACTTTGGTAATTTCTGGTCAAAAAAAGGCCCGTTTTTGACGATTTTTTGTGACGTAACCATTCAACTTTATTTTTTCAAATGAGTGGCATATTAAACAACAACTTTTGAAGAATTTTTAGTTCTATTTTGGGGAAGATTTATTAAAAACTTCATCCACGGCATCAAATTTATGATGGTGCGTTTGCGAAAAGGTACCTTTTCCGGCTGCCCATCGCAACTCCGTGATGGGTCATCAGAAAAACACAAATCGATACTCGTTTGAAAGATGATAAGTGTATCCAGATATCCCTGTCGAGTTTTTGTCGAAATTCTTACTTTTCGATTTTTGGCACATTTTTTAAATTGATGAAAAGTGATGCTTGAAAAACGCGATTTTGAAAGATTTGTTTAGCAAAAAGTATCAACAATTTTCATGAAATTCCATCGGGGCTACCTGGCACAGAGTGTACAGATTTTGTGTTAAAAATTGCAAATCCACCGGCCCAGCAGTTTTCACGGTACTGCATGGGCACCGGCTTTGAAAACGCGTTGCGCATTTTCGAAAATCTGTACCTTTGCCAGTTTAGCTAGCGATTGATCCAAAAAAAAAATCGACATTGTGCTGCTTGAAAGGATCAGCATTCAGGGAGAAAAAGTGGCAAAACTAACTAAAAAAAGATCGATTTCCCTTACCTGGCGAGTGATCGAGCGATGGAGCGCGATGGCCCCGCGGGCAAAATCCGTTTCGACTCAGCCTTTTCTGGTTTTCTCTCTCCCCAATGGAGCGTGTGTTTTTTTTTTTCGAGCGCGCCTGCTTGCCTGACGAGAAAAGCGGAGCGGAGTGTTGGGTCCGCCAGAGCCAACCGGAACGCACACCCCAAAAGGACCCGCGAATCGAACAAACGAACGACTACAGCCTGATCAGACCCGTGCCTTGGTGATGGCGAATCCTCTTGTCACTGCCCTGCCCCCCTTTCCCTTTTGATAGACGCTCTCCAGTTTGTTTGTTTTGGTGTTGGGTGTTGAAAGCGGGAACCTTAAAAAGTTCCAGTGTTTATTGCTGATTGGGGGTTTGATGGGTTTTGATTGATTGGTGTGAGAACAAAACGAACGCGCAGCGGTGGTTAAACGGTGTTAAGCGTCGGGGGTGGGTTAGGGGGAACTGCTACTGAACGGAGCAGCTAGTTGGCTGGCGTTGAATTGCGCTTCCCGATCGCTGGACGGCTTCTCGGTAGTCGGAATCGCTGCTGCTGCTCGTCAAAGTTGTAGCGCCGGAAGGAAGTGAGGGTGGGGCCATTACCGTTCCGGCCCCGCCGTTGACGGCGTGGCGTGACGCACCGCAAACAGACCAGGACCTGCGCCAACCAGTGCCAGCAACCGCCGCCAGTTGTTCGGCGTGTTGGGCGATCGCTACCGCCAGTTGGGCCACTCGGTGGGCACCCGTTCACACGGTGCGGCGCGACCGGTTGCGCTGTGGAAGCGGGAACAGCAGCAGCATCCAGTCGTCGACGATCGCACCGATTGAAGGCACGGTGCGCAACAATGAGCCGCTGGTTCGCTGCAGCAGCATCAGCAGCAGCCCGTAGAAGGCGACGGGCAGCATCGGTAGACTGATGTGGAGCACCGTCAGCAGCAGGACCAGTGTGCGCCAGCTGGGATAACGCAGGCGCTGGCCCTGGTGCCACTCCGAACCTGCGGCTGAACGGCGATGGGAACGGCGAGCACGGCCGTTCCGTGGGTTGCCAGCGGTCCCTCGCCGAGGCCCCGGCACGGCCATACAGTTGTGGAAGCGTACGAACCCCATGGTGAAGGTGAAGGGTGTGATCAGCTCGACCAGCAGCAGCGGTTCCGGTTGTTGGCGGTCTGGGTGGCAGCGGCGGCGTCGGCGGTCGTTCCTCCGGTTCCCGCTCCCGCTCCCGCTCCCGCTGCTCCTCATCCTCAGCTTCGGGGATCGTGGCCAACGTAGCATGGAACGGTGCCTGGTAGATCCCGCGCCCGGAGCGTCCCCGAAACACGTACTGCTCACGTCCGTAACCGTTAGTCGGCATGTACTGTACTCCCGGACTCCCGACCACAATCACGATCACTAAACGAGGGGGGGGGGGGACGACTCTTACGCGCATCCAGCACACCACACGCACAGCGGATTACTGATCGGTGGCAATCCGGAGCCGAAGCCGAACACCAGGGATCAACACTTACGTGACAGCTGTGGTTCGCTCGGATTTCCGGCAGGTTGAGTTCGATCGCGCCTCGTAGGTGTCGTGCATTCCACGGGGGCGGGGTGGGGCCGATCCGATCCGATCCGATCCGATCCGATATCCGAACATTTGCTGGTGGCTGGTCGAAGTTTGCAGTCGATCACAGTCGGTTAACAGACAAACAAAAAATAGATACAGTAGGCATTTATCCGCCCCTTGCAAGAAGCTACGGTTTTGGGGTGATTTTTCATGGAAACCCTGCGGCCAAAACTGTGTATCACAAATGAATATGTTTTGTTTTTTTTTAATGCTTTTTTACTATGCTTTTTTATATTTTTACCAAAAATACCTCCTAGAAACAAAGATATAACGACAAAAAAAAAAACAGTCGAGCAAAGTAAGAAAAACACGTTTCTTCACGGTTCTTCACGATGATTTTAACATTTTTCCCTGCAAGCTGATCCTTTCGAGAGCATTGTGTAACTGGTTTGGATCAATCGAGGAAAAACTGACAGAGATGGAGATTTTTGAAAATTCGCGTTTCATACAAGGCTCCATGCCGTTTGCGCGTTTCCAACATTTTCAAAGTCGGTGCCCATCCAGTACCGTAAAAACTACTGGGCCGATCGATTTGAAACTTTTAACACATAATCTGAACACTTGTTGCCAGGTAGGCCCGTCAAGATTTTATGAAAATTGTTGGTACTTTTTTTTAAACAAATCATTAAAAATCGTGGTTTTTGGGCAAAATCATAAAATGCGTCACTTTTCATCAACTTCAAAAATCTGCCAAAAATCGAAAAATAGGACTATCAACAGAAACTCTCCGGGCAATCCGGGAATATCGATTTGTTTGTTTCAGATCATCCGTCATGTCGCTACGATGGGCAGCCGTAAAAAGTACCTTATCGGCGACATGCCTACCAAAATTTGATGTCATGGATTACTTGTTCAATTAATGTTGCTCACTTCAATACCAAATATTCCTCAAAAGTTGTAGATTAATATGCCATTTACTGGAAAATATAAAGTTGAATGGTTACGTCACAAAAAATCGTCAAAAAAGGGCCTATTTTTGGTCCGAAAATACCGAAGCCTACCCGTTAAACGAACTGAAATGCATCGTTGAAATTGAGAGAAAACATGGTTATTTGATTATTGTGGAGTTAAAAACTGTACAAACCCCGAGAATGAAATATATGAGGGTGGATACACTTTTTTTGCGTGCTGTTTTCGTACCGTGTACGACTGTTTTGGTCATATCTTTGGTTCTAGAAGATATTTTCAAAAAATGTAAAAAGCATAATAAAGGAGAATAAACGAAACGAAACTATTGATATGTGATACACAATTTTAGGCTGAGAGTTTCGTTGAAAAATCCGTGAAAACGTAAATTGCTTGCAAGGGGTATCATCAGTATCAGTATTTATTTTGACAACAAAAAAACAGATTTTATGCAAACTGGAAGCATTTTCAAGCAAAACCATTAGAGGCACCTGCTCCAAAACATCACTGCTCTAGCGGGACGTGGATTTTATGTTCTCTTTAGTCAGCACCGGGCTGAGTCTTTCGGGGGCGATATAAACCCATTCGTGCGGGAATTCGTTGCTGGATCGAACGGTGGAAAAGTCTCGACGGCGGCCGCGGTTTCTTCGTCCTCAATACTTCGATAACAAATGCATCGTTTCAGCCTTTCACCTATTAAGTGACGCTCTAGATGTTGCTTTTGGCTGATCTTTGACCAACCGATGCATGGAGGATCTTAAGATTGTCGCCTCTTTTGCAAACTACTTCGTAAGGGATCGCCCTGGATTTCGCGTCACTTTTGCTTTCGCCGATCTTGCTACTTTTTCAGTGCGCTCAAATTGTTATCGACCACTACCGCGATTCTTGGGCCTTGGTCCTCCATTAAAAGAGCGTTGATTAATTTCTAAATTTAAATTACATTACTACAAATTACGAATTATACACATTTCAGTAAATTTCAAATTTCAATCTCAAGATCAATGTTTAACTGTGGGTAATGCAGCAAATAGCTCGTAATTTATAGATAAAAACCATGGCAAAACAGAAAAGCCGATAGCTCCTCTTTAATGTAAAAGAAGCCCCGTAAATGGCGAATGGCTATACCGAAGCAGAAGAACAGTCACTGCTGCGCCGAACTTTCCCCCTCCCTCAAAAGACTCAATTGAACTCAATTTCCCGGAATCGACTCGGGAATCGATACCTATGAAGCGGCCATCCCTGTGGGTAGGCTGACCTTGATCATGTGGCGTCTATCTAAACTTTATCAATACTGTTTGGGGAATTTATTAATTGTGACCTTGGCCCTACTAAGCAACGGGAGTCAGGTAGCAGGTAGGTGGCGAATACGAAAACGAAAGCGGAATCTAAAACAAAACAATCAACAACTACGGCGAATGCTGGTACCAAAGGAACAGTTACTACTGCGCTGCGCCGAAGATTCCCCCCCTGAAATTCCCGGAATCGATCTGGGTCGGAGTCGACTCGGGCTCGGCATCGACTCCGGTTTTTTTTTGCAGGCGAAATCGTAATGGAATCGTGCGTGCGATTCCGGTGCGCAGGAATCTTAACCCTTATTTCGGACGTTTGGAAGAAGCTGAAGAACGGTCCTTTTCGTTTGAAAATTCAGAATTAGAGTGTTTTATTTTCTCAATTTTCCGGTTTTTATACAGGCTTTGGGCACGAACCTGCGATCTTCCCTTTCGTCTAAGCTGCAGCTCTATCCTTTTCACCCGCATTCGCATTTCCTTTTGGTGCCACACATTTGCTGCACTGCTTTGCTAACGCGGCTGCGGCTACTTACTTTTGCTCTTCTTAAATGCCCTCCGATTTATAGCTCGCCATGTTTGGAGACGCAGCACGACGAACGCGAGCTTCCTCGCCGTGGAAGAAATCCGACAGAAGCAACGATCGGTACAGTAGCAGGACGAGCACGGGGCTAACGTTATCTACCAACTGCGTTGTGAAATGCCGCCGAAAGCGCTGCTCGGCTGCTGCTGAGAGTTACGAGCCATTCGAGCACTGCAAAAGGGGTGGAAAAATTGGGAAAATGGACCATTCCAGCATATCTTTAACGGAAGTACCTAGAAGAACATCTTTGTTTAACAAAAAGTGGAACTGGCACTGGAGATCAGTGCTCAAATATGGACGTTCTACCTACCATTGCGGTTCTATGGCGACTGGCATTAATCGTACACTATGACTATGAGAATGACAAATCGAACGAGGATCAGGGGATCAAGGTTTCAACAAACCGGGATGTTTTCGCCGCCACTGCACAATCCAAACACAATCGGGGGGGGGGGGGGAAACAACCAAACGAACGAGCAAACTGCCAACACTGAAAAGAGAGCATTTCACAGGAGCCTTTTTCTCGTATAGACACAGCGTTGCGCACCACCGCACCGGGGGCAACAGGATTAAAGCACAGAACTTAATATTTTCAAACTCTACTGTTGCGTAATTTATTCCGCTCATTTTTTTTTTGTTGGTTTTTAAAGAGTACACTTCCATCGCTCATCTCTGCGCGCGCGTGTCTTCTTCCCTTCCTTCTACCTCCCTATCGTACCGCGCATACGTGTTACCATCTGCTGCTTCTTTTTCTTCTCTTGCTTCCTAATCTCTAGTGTCCGGTGTTTTTTATGCTTATGATGATTTTGTATTTTTGTTTTCTTACTTTTTTCTTGCTTGTATTCATTACTTTATTATATGACGTTGTTGCGGGTTTTTGCTTAAATTTTCTTATCTCTTGATTTGCTTAGTCTTGCTCCGTTTCAATAGAACAGTGAACGAAACCAAACCAAAACATAATTAAAAAAAAACGTTTTCACTAATTCTAGAAGAATATGATTTTAAACATGATAATGAAAAAGCAATAGAGAAATTAAATGTTAAGTAAATCCAACTATAGTCAAATTGAATTTAGACTAATACCTTCTACATGTCATCATTTGTAGTAAGACTATTACGACACTCAAGGGCTTTCTCCGCTCCTTGCTTCCTTTTCCGCCGACGGTTTACCGCCAAACCAAAAGCAAAGTTTACAAGATCCTACTTTCGCCTGGAAGTGTGATCGTGGCTCAGTTTACAGGTGCACTCGTGGATTGGATTAAAAAAAAAACCAAGTGCATCATGGAATCTATTCCCATTTCCCCGGTCTCTTTTCTCCGCCGCCTGCCTTAGCCGCTGGTTATATGCTTCATTTCTAAACTGGATTGTTGCATCATCCAACACGTCTTAAGAACGAAACAGTCGAAATATCCCCAATAATCTATTGGAGAAGGCCAAGATTGCTTAGCAGTTTAGTTGTTTTTGTTGTGCCAATCATATATGCTTACATGCACTTGTTAAACCATTCTGTTGCGTCGTTAGAAACTGATGCAACCTTTCTTTACCATGCGCCCAAACTGCGATGTTTGCCTATGCTTTTTTCTTGTTTGATACTTTTCTCTAAATTATTTTTCTTTATCTCCCTTCCTGCCACTCGTTTGCTCTATTTCATTACTATCGTTTTACATGTCCACCCTTCCATTATGCCTTTTACATTCTTATTAATGAATTTACTCTTACTTTTGTCCTATAAAATTTTACCTTCGATCTGTTTGCTCTGTTTTTTTTTTCTTGTCGCTTGTTCAACTTAATAACGGACCGTCAGAAATATTTCAAAAGATCTTTACTTTCTAATAACCAGTGGTCGTCGACAGCAGTGTTTACACAAATAGTTTCAGTATTACGTGAGAGGTGGTGCTCCTAACCAGAACTCTTGCACCTTCTGTTTCCTCTCTCTCTCTCTCTTTCGATTATTTTCCCTAGCAAGCAGAGAAAATTTTAAAAACGTACCAGCAACAGAAACACATACAACATGATGTCTGGTACAGAATCCTTGAATTGTCCTCTTCGCACGTCAAAGGACGGTTAACGTTTCAAATGCACCAACACACACACGCGCATACACACATGTACAGAGGCACAGTTACACGTGTGTTTCAAAAATCCGAACATCTCTATTCTCTAAGCAGTTGTAGTTTTACTTCGGACCGGTATCGGACCGTTGGGCTCGTGCCCTGGGCAATAATTAGTTAAATAACCCAGCACGAGTTAAACTTGCGGCGCGCTAGTTCTTATTTATGTTTAAAAAGAAAGTCTCGCGCTAGTAAGAGAAACGTACGGCTCCCATCCGCCCTGACATATTCTAAAAATAACAGCAATCCAGGGCTGCAGTCGAACTGGACCTTTGTTTTCATG
>NC_064879.1:3023043-3040543 GCF_943734665.1 Anopheles aquasalis
CGCTTTATTGGTACCCTTTTTCCGGATGGTCCATCCTTCCAGGACACCGGGGAGCCTTGGTATCCCTACACATTCCCCTGCGCTCTTCTTTTTTTTTCTCCATTATCATAAGATTGCTTCGGGCTGGGCGTGCGAGCCAGCGAACTAGAGAAAAATATGGAACGTTAGAGATAGATACAGACAGACAGAGAGAGAGAGAGGAGAGAGAGAGAGAGAGAGAGCATCGATTTAGTGGTGTGTGCGGGAACGGCGAAACCAAAACCGCGCACGAGCAAAATGGTGGCCCGGAAAAGCACACGGTGCTCCTTCCCTCGGCGGAGCCAAGCCTGAGAAAAAGAGGTATAGGGGATGGGTTGCCAGGACTTCCATTAAAACTTAAATACACTTCGCTGCATCCGGACGAAAAGCGTCATTCGGGAGGAAGGAAGTGGGCATTGGATTTTATTTCTTCAAAATTATTGTGAAAGAAGAAAAAAACAAAACCCTCCCTTCCCTACAATTGAGATCGGCGGAATTATACAACCGACTGAAAGTGGATTGGCGCCGTAGGGGTTCTTTGCGCAACGACAACCTTTCTCTAGCAAAATGCATCCTACTACCATTTTCGAATTGCAGCAACATTTGTCTGCACAATCTAAAAATACTATGTGCTCTGCTCTTTAACTATCCTGATATTGGCTCGACTGGAGCCACACAATAATAACAACAATAACAACGAAAAAACCACTGCACACAAAATGGACCGAAGCCAAAAGGGCAAACTATCGAAAAGCAAAACAACAACAAACGCGATTGAGCGATTCATAAACATTAAACATTGGGAGGGCGCACCGCACACCTCCCCTTTACCGATAACTGGGGGGGAATTGTTTTGTACGTTAGCGGCAAATATAAAAGGCGGCCCCCGCCCCCCTCTCCCCCTCTCCAATGGTTTATATTTGGATAGCCGCCAGGGCAGGGCGCGCGCAGCAACACCCCATCATCATGGGTTGGAGGGTTTGTGCGGTGCGAGTGGCGGTGGGGGTTGGAAAATGATACGCGCTGTGTGAGATTAGGTAGGCGGGCGCGGAGACGGGGGGTGGTGATGGTGGTAGGCCTTGAAAAAGCGCGCGAACTCTGATCCGAAAATGTGTCTCTCGGAAATTAGTGGAAATGTAACCCACACGTCAAATGGTACACATATATCCGGCGATGGCGTTATCCAACATGGCGCTGATGGTAAGGTTTTTGTGTGGTTGGCGTTGCTGGCGCTGATGCCGCTGCTGCTGCTGCCGCAGCGGCCCGCAACCGTTCTCTTTCGCGCGCGCGTGCCTTAACGGAGAGCGGCGGGAGAGCGAGTTTTCCCACTGGGCACCACACGCACACGCGCGCTCAGTGAGGCATTTTCGGCCACACATTTTCTTGCAACTCACCGCCCCTGTTATAAGGGATGTGTCTCTCACGTACACAAGCAAGCGCCTGCACACACACCGACCAGGCCAAACCAATCTGCTCTCTTACGGCATTCGGTGGTTCCCATTTTGAGCGCCTCTATAGGAGCATAATTTAATGCCTTCGCCCTAACCTAACTAACTGGCAACATTACACCACCAGCGGACATGCTGTGGGGTATCCTTTTTTTTCCTCTTTTAGTGGCGTGAATTTCTTCCAGGATCCGTTGACCCGGAACCCCAGTTGCCCCATTCCGTGATTCACAGGGGGATTTTATTAAAAATTACTCCCTCCCGGGGCCACCGATCAATTGGTCGCGTGGTCGCATTTTCTGCCATCCCATCTTATACAGAGCAGCGACCAAGCGACCTCTCGCGCGCGCTCTGTCTCTTCTTCCGTGCAGCTGCCATTCTCCACCGCAAAATATCTTCCAATCGTTGGGGGGGGGGGGGGGGGGGGGAGCTTATCCAACGGCGTACATATACACACTCCAGCGAACGCGTTCGACCGGAAACGACTCTCCAAAAGGGAGGGTGGCGCGTAACATAAACGCACTTGGTGTGCGTCGCGTCTCTGGCTTGGTTTGGCTGTGGCCGCCGCGACGACGACACATCATGTCAGTGCACAAGGCAAGCACAATGCGCACAAGCTAACGAAAAGAAAGCCAACAAAAAGGGACAGGGGGGCAGGGGAGAAGATAAAAAAAAGAAAGAAAACACCCCATCAAAGAAAGAGAGAATCTAACGCATCTCCTCCATTGCCTCTGCCTGTACTCTTCTCCTTTTGAATGCCGACGCTCGGATCATCCCCCCCCCCCCCCCCCCCAACGGTGCGTGTGTGCGCGTGGCGTACGCGTTGGCAGGCCCACATCATATCTTGTATCCGATTGGGATCCCTCAAAGATCCGTGGATCCATCAAACAATCCTGGAACGATGCTGCCCATATCACCGTGCAGCATATATCGGGAAACAGGAATGGCTTCTTCCGGGAGGGGGATGACAGAACTTAATTCAATTAAAGAACCGCCTGCCTCTCTGGACGCTCTGGTCTATATCCAATCAGCTTCAACAAAAAAAAAAAACACGCACACAATCACAATGCGTGCGCAGTGCCCTCCTCTCGTGTGCCTGACGCTGGACGCCGCTGGACGTATCGCAACGCAGGACTCGCAAGCGGCTGCTGCTGCTGCTCCGGGGTGCTTGGCACACCAGCCCGCGCGCCGGCTCTTTCCATATAGGTGAGAGTGTATGCAGGAGACTAAAAGACAGAATAAAATCATCATACAATACGAGAGGGCACTAGAAAAAAAAAAACACGCAAAGACTTCCGGTTTTTTGGTCCAAGGTCCACCGCCAGGCCAGGCAGGCCAGGCAAACAAAAGCATGCACACGCTGCATTTGCTTCCACCAAACAAATGCAAACATGATCGCTTGATCGATGAGAGGCTGTGTGGCTGGAGCGCGACAGAGAGAAAGGGGACACCGCCACACGTTCACTATTGTTTCACACGCGCCTGACCCATAGCTGTGTGCGTGCGTGCGTGCGTGCGTGCGTGCGTACGTGCATGCATGCGTGTGTCACAATGCTTTCGTCGCGAGCGTTGACATTTGTGGTGAGGTTGATTGTGGCGAGGTGGCTGCTGCTGCTGCTGCTGCTGTGCCTGGGAGGCCCGCTTTGCCGCACAACGAACTGACGTCGCGCGCCGGAATAAGCACATACACCTGGTGTTTCATACACCAAAACCAACAGATAACGAATGACGTGTTATTGTTTTTTTCTGTTTTCTTCTTTGGCCCAAAAAGCTGAACTCGCGTGGCTTGCTAGGCGTTGAAGACCGTTTGAGCGCGGTTTGGTTGATAGAGAGAGAGAGCAGAACGCAGCAGTGCACGGCGACGGCAACCGACGACGGTGATGATGGCGATGAAGAGACATACGCACGCACGCACGCACGCATCAGACGTGATGTAGCCAAAGGCTAATAACAATAACGTGAGACGGGGGGGGGGGGGGGGGGGTACACGATCACAATGGCATAAAGGAGGAGCATAAAGAGCATACCCCCACCGACAGAGACAGAGCGAGAGAGCAACAACACAGCGGCCGCGCGTCAACTCGCGGTGAAGAAAAGTTCGCCATTTTTGTTCCACCGCGCGGTGAGGCGCGGCTTCGTTCTTGCCAGGAGGATGGGCTCTGGGTCGCGGCGCGGCTCCTGTGGGGCATCCATGCTGCCTGGCATGCTGTGGCCACGAAGCTCTGTGCGCATACTGACAGCAATGATGATGATGATGATGGTGATGGTAGTGGTGAGATGGCGGCTGGCACGAACCCCTTCGAGTGACGCGGGACTTCTTCTTCCTTCCAATCCCCTCCCCCCTCTCTCCTTCGTCATACCAAGCCACTAGGAATGGGGAGAAGGCTGCCACATCGGAGAGAGAAATTAAAAAAAAAACCCCCCCGATGGACACGTCGTCTCCGGAGGATCTGGGATCTGGCTTTTCTTCACCGAGCGCCGTCTTTCTCGTTGCAAATTTTCCAAAATTTTCCAACCAGAGAAGATCGTTGGACGTGTGTTTGTTTATGGTGTGTTGGTGTGTTGGCCATGGCAAGATAGTTGGCCAGTTGGCTGCGAACCAAGCAGAGAGAGAGAGAGAGAGAGTGAGAGAGAGAGAGAGTGAGAGAGAGAGAGAGTGAGAGAGAGAGAGAGAGAGGCACACGAACCGAGAGCGTACCAACACACAGCAGGCACAGCAACGGCTCCCAACTTATGTATTTCCTCCTTCCCTTCCCTTCCCTTCCGACACCATGGCCTCCCCAACTACTTCCCTTTTTCTGTCTTCCATCGATCGACCAACTACTCTCCCAACATCCACCTCCCCCATTCCATGAGCAGACTGGATTGCTCGCATACTCTTCTTCCTTCCCATCGTCATCTTCTACGCATCTTGGGAAAAGTGACCGTGTGATGATGGCGCAGCGCCGAGGTATAAAGAAGCAGAAGAAGCAGCGCGGATCCTCTATCTTTCGCTCTCAAATTTTCATATCCCCCACCCCGTCTCATGATCTGCCCCTTTTTTCACCTTCACTCCTTCTTTTGATGCTGATTCTCTCGATTATGCTCAGCCATTTCTGGTGGTCTGCTGCTGGGGTAGTGTGTGCCTTGGCTGTGGCTAAATTAGCCAAGATTAGAAGCTGATGCTGATTGTAGAAACGCGTTGGGATTTAACACCACTACTCAGCCCCCCCCCCCCTCCCTCTCCCCAGCTAGTATGAGCAGGCGAGCGAGTTAGTGAGTGAGCGAGAAGGAGTGAGCAAGCGTGCGTGCGCGCGCGCGCGCGCATTTTCTGTTGCTCTACAGATTTCCTCGTTTTTTATCCACGATTTCGATCGCTGAATGTGGAAACCTTGAACACTACCAGCTCTTCTTTCTCTCTCTGTCTCTCTCAACAAAAAAAAAAGGAAACTCTTTTTGGAAACATCCGAGAAAACACCCCAGGTTTTCCTCCGGTTGACCCGAGTGTACTCGCATCCCCCTCCCCCCCCCCCCCCCCCCCCCCATCGTTTGACCCAACAGACACGACGCAGCGCACCAGTCGCGCGAGGAATCCGGATCACGCGTACACCACAGACACACAGGACACACATACACACAAGCGCGCGTGCACCAAGCGGCCACATACACATTGTTCGCACGCACGCACGCCAGTAGCCGCCTCATGGTTTCATTGTTTCTAACGCAAAAAAAAACCACTAGAAAAATAACTCGGACTCGTTTGTTGAAAATGCGAGGGGGGGGGGGGGGAGAAAAAGGGGTACAGGAGAGTTCACTACGGGGCGATGGCGGCTGCGTCCGATTTGTAAGATTCGTCCGAGGACACTACACACTACTTTTTGGCTTGTACTTTTCTTTTTCCCGCACGGTTGATGATGTTGGCGGCCAGTTTCGACCAGTTCCAGGAGGTTTGTGCTGATGGCAGGAACACACCGAGCCACACACACACACACACGGGCGAGGGGAGCGCGACGGGTAGGCAGGCAGGGTGGTGCACAACAAACACGTCCAAGCGCGTTCCGAAGGTGAAACTGTCTGCCGGAATGGAAGCAGGCCAAAAGCACCGCTGGTCAGGCCAGGCTCAGCGGGCAGCCCACGCCGTTGTTGTGTCCCGTATGTGTGTGTGTGTGCGCGCGCGTGTGTGTGTCCTCCGGATGCGCCCTGCTGTACCCGAAAACCAAAAAGAAAAACACTGGTGCACGCAGCGCGCTCTGTGTGACCCAAAGCCGAACCGACGAAACCACCACACCACGTTCACCACAGAGAGAGCCACACAGTCAGTCAGGTCGGCCGCAGCAGCAGCAGCGACTTTTGCGATTTACCTTTGCCAAACGTACACGCGGTTGTGGTTCGCGTCGGTTTTTCATTCGCGCCGTTGTGCGGCGACAGAGTGCGGCGGTGTCTCATCCGGTACCCACTCACTTCGGTCGGCGGCACTCACGGCGTTTCTCACCGACGCTGTGTACCACACGGTATGAATAAGAAGAGAGCAGAATAAAAAAAAAACGTGCTGGTACGCATGCTGGTGTTCGTGCGCTCCCCGATCTCTCTCTCTCTCTCTGCTGGCAATGAAGTCGCAATTTCCTATGAAATTACGAGAAAAGAAACCAAACTCATACAGGCAAACGCCGGAGAACAATCGGATGCGCCCACACTCACACCAGCCAACGAGCGGGCGAGCGAGCGAGCGCGTGCCAACTTCCCAAGAAGGCACAAAAAGCGAACACTCACTTGGCTTGCGCCGTGCACGCATCGTACAACAATTTTGCTCCGCAAAACGCGCTTCGGCTTGTGCCAGCGCGGCCACCGCGGTGAGGACACCACGGTATGGCGTCTTTGACGCGCGCACGCCTCAACAGACTGAGTGCCTGAGGCACCGAAGGAGCCCATCTCTCACTCTCTGGCCCGCTCCCTTCAGCAATGAGAGAGAGAGAGTTCGCTTGCCGAGACGGCGGCCACGCAGCAAATTGAAATGCGTACTTGCTGCGCTGTCTCTTTCTTTGTAGCTCGCTAGCCCTTGCGACTTCCGCTGGGTATAACACGGAGCGCGCGCTGCTCTCCGCTCATTGCTTTTTCGTGGCACACACATCACACATCCACAAACGGACGCTTGGTACATGCGCCATTGGGATGGGAGGCGGGGTGCTGCTGGGGTTCAATGCTTCTTCCAATGTACAATGGCGACTCTCTCAACGCGCGCGCGCGCGCGCGCAAGCGAGCGCTCGCTCACCAGCACTTACACCCACAAACACAGAGGTACGCTTGCGACCGCAGGCACGCACACAAATATGTTTCGTTAACGATCGTTTTAAAATTCTCGCTACTCCCCGCCGTTCAACATGATTCTCCGTGGCTCCCCCTCTTTTGTTTTTTATCCTCGGTTTCCCTTTTCCCGTGACACGCAGCGTCCGTTGCTAGCGTTTTAATTGTTTTGCACACTCTCGTGCAACGGATAAATCGATATAAATCGAGCTCGGAGTCGGCGGCGGCGCACATTCGCGTGTGTGAACTACCACCACCCGCCACCTATCCGTTTTCCGACCATTCTTCTCCCTCTCTCTTTTTCCCACACACAGTCAAAGCCGCATCGCGCGCGCACCCGTGTGTCTGTGCGACATAGAGAAAAACGCTGAACTGCTGCGTGCGGTGCGATGCGGTGTGTGGAGGAAAACCGAACGGATATCGGCCAAATTTCCATCATCGGAATTTTATGGCGTTCTTAGCCAAGGATAAAGGCAAAAAAAAAATAAGAAAAGAAAAACAAAGAGATTTTCGCGAGTTAGGAATGTCATATACAGGAGAGCCACGAGGGCACGGCCAGCCAGGGGCCCGCCAGAGGCTTTTATCGAAAACGGAGGAGACCGCCACAAAAAACCGCGAGAGGTCGTGGCGTATATATATATATATATATATATATATATATATATATATATATATATATATATATATATATATATATATATATATATATATATATATATATATATATATATATATATATATATATATATATATATATATATATATATATATATATATATATATATATATATATATATATTCGCCCGCATCGCAGTATGGCGCCCAGGACTGGCTGACCTCTCTTCCCTTTGTGTTGTGTGTATGGCGGCCACCAAACCACCACACACCGCGCGGCCGCGATCGATCATCTGGTCCACGGATGGAAAAACTGATGCCGCCGGCCGCTTGCGAACCTGCCCCGTTACCTCGCCTCACACATCCGTAGTAGATTAGAACGTTTGAGTAATGGGATTATTCCATTTGTGTAAAAGGATGGCAACATTGCGTAAAAAATACTGCCTGCCAGCGGGAATGCGGCGGCGTGCACATGCTGATGCATCCACCGGTGAAAGACGCTATAAACCTACAAACGCCAGGGCCTCGTTCCTGGACGTCCTCTGGGCGGCCTAGGGTGGTAACCGGCCTAATCCATCTCTCCATTCGAAAACGGAGGTGCCCAAAAAATACTACTATTGCCGGAAAACTGCAAATCTTCTAGGGTTTTTGGTAAGGAACACCCTCCCGAAAAAAATACTGGCAGGAAATGCACAACCAACAACATCATAAATGAGTATCCTCGATGTTGGAGACATCGGCCAGAGATCCCTTTTTTCGGGGGAGGTGTGCTGGGTCTGACGCTCTCCATCAACACACACACACCCACCAACGAAAACAATCGGAATGCTGGGGGGACTGGAGGCTAATCGATAGGAGACGAAGCGGAGGACGGGAGGTCATTGTGTTGTTTTTCGTCCTTTCTTTAAAAAAAAAAAAAAAAAACAACTACTTGGTACCACGGACAGCGGGTTGGGGGAGGTGCGTGCGATGGGCGCGCGAAAATGGATAGGTGTTGAAGGTCCTGACGAGATGGCGGGGGCAGGTATTTAAGGGATCATCATCGCACGCCAGGCAGATGAAAAGCAAGTACAAAAAAAAAAAAAAAAGGAACTACAACGACAAAATGGGGATGGGGTTAAGGGATGTATGGGCGCCCGGGGGAGGGGGGATGGTGTCCTGGGGGTAGGCAAAAATGAAGAGAGATCAATCGCGCGCACCCTCACACACAATAAACACACGAACGAACCACACGGTTGGCGGGGAGGGGGGGGGGTGAGAGATCAACATCAGCAACAACAACAACACACATACGCGCGGGTAAGGGGGTAACAACATCACTAGAGGAGAGGAGGGATGGTGGGCAGGGCACAGCGGCGCATAGGCAACACACCACCACCCACCCGCCATCCCTCACCCAACAAACCGTCCAAAAACCCACCGTCCATCCATCCAACCAACCAACCGACCGACCGACCGAACGGAGAGCTTGCCTTTTTGTGCCCAGAGGGATCGCGGGGAATTGTGCCTGTTCCTCTACCAATAATATGCTGCTGCTGCTGCTGCTATGGTTGCTGGTTGCGGCTTCTACTGCTGCTTGCTGCTTGCTGCTTGCTGCTGCTGGCTAGCGTACACTCCACTCACTGTATGATAGGAAAATACGCTTCGCGCATCACAAACGCAACCGAAGGAGGGCAAGGAAAAAACGGCTCTGCTGGCTTGGGTCGGCCACAGGCCCGGGACCCGGGGCTCCGGGGTTCGGGCATCGCATCACCGCCTGCCGCCCGCCTGCCTGCCTGCCTGCCTGGCAGCCGCCGCTGCTTCTTCGCACCCCACCACCCCGGGAACCGTACAAACGCGGCAGGCAGGAGGGCACGGGAAGAGAGACAGAGGGACAGAGAGGGTAGGTAGGAAGATATCCCTCTCCCTCTGCGGGTTTCATGCGCACACCATAGCCTTTCTCTTTGCTCTTTCTTGTTGCTGTTTTTTTCCCCTCCCTCTTCCTCCACCTTGCCTCATTCCATTCTTCTTTTTTCTTTTCCTTCCACCATTCCTGCTGCGCTAGTTATTCCCCTTTCTGTTTTGTCGTGTCTCTCGCTGCTACTACTTGCTATCCTTTTTCTTCACCCACTCCGGCCGCTATATGCCCGTTGGCCCTCTTTCTCTTTCGCTCTCTTTTTTGTTGTTTCAGCAGCGCTGAGTGTGTGTGTGTGTGTGTGTTGGATGTGTGCTTTTATATAGAAGGTAGATGCGTCAGTTTGCGTGCGTAAGCGGGTGCGCAGATGCCAGGATCGGAACCAGGACCGAAAGGAAGGGTGGGGGGGGGAGGAGCGGAGCGGCCACCTCGGGCGACTCTTTTTGAGCGGCAAATTCCGAATTTAGGAAAAGCAACAAAAAAAAGAGATACAAATTTATACAAATGTGTATATAGAAATCCGGAGCCCGAGCTCCTCATAACACAACTACCAGCAAATGGCGCAAAATGGCGTTCCGCTCTTCTGCCGGCCTGTGGAGCTCACTCTCACCGTACGCATTCGGTACGAGAAGAGAGCTCCCACACATACCAGTGACACGTACGGAGCAGCTCTACAAACAATCGCCCAATGTGACACACCATAGCGCACCGCGGTGCTTTAGCCGACCGCCGGCCCGAGAGGCCCTCGCTTCTGCTGCCAGCACAGCAAGGCGGCCGGTCTGCCTGCCTGCCTGCCTGCCTGCCTGATATGATTGCTACAAAACCGACAAACCGAAGATCGAAAAGTCCCAACTAATCACGGCCGCCTAGCCGCAATTCGCGCTCATTCCGTCGATGGCAACCGTGCGAGACTGAGCTCGTGCAACTCCTGGGCACCGTGGTCTACAAGCAACCGGAATTCAATACCGCCTCTTACTACTCAAACATGTCCGAAACGTCAGAGGTTGTCAACTGACATTGGCAAGGTGGTGCACGTCGAGATCGATACCAACGCACGAGGCAAAAGCTGAATTGTTGTAGTACCCCTAATACTCCATATTTCCTACATTTGGCTACAGCCCTACTGCTGGTGAAAATAAAGCAAACAAAACGGAACAGGCGCCATGAAGCGTTCGCTCTTCTGCCATATTGGCATTCGCGTTGTTATTTCAAAGGTGCTTTTGTTGTGTCGTTTTCGTGTACGTCCATTTCCTGACGTATGCGCGCTTTGAAATAACCTACAGGATTTGGTGGACAATGAGTCTGTCCAGAGGGGAAAGGGGGGGTGCCGACAAGGAAACGGTCGATGTGTCGCAATGTGGTGAGCGATAGCATTTTATGCGTTTCCGCTTGAAATGCCGAAACCGAAGAAAAAAAAATATGCCCGTTCCGGCCCTACAAAGTGAGGAGAATTTTGCTTAAGCTGCGGCGTCCTGTTTGAGTGCCGGGAAGGAGGTCTCATTTTCCAACCGAGCACGCACTTACACACGGTCAATCGCTACCACAGCGCACACATACCAACTCACGCACGCACGCTCTCTCCCTCTATCTCTCTCGTTCTAGGCTGCTCCGATTCCAAACATGCCGCACGCAGCCGCATCTCGGCACGTAGGCAAAATCGATATACCGAGCAGAAAATGAGAGTACTAAAAACCAAAGCATAAAAATTTAAAAAAAAAGTACAAGGAAAAGCATCTTTTTTTTTTTCGTTTATTTTCCAAGCTCCAAGGACCAACAAAACACTAGATCCGCGGTTCGCCCTATCGAAAGGCAGAGGCAAGCAGCAAGGCGCTTAGCGGACCGTGTCGTTACGCTCGGATACTCGGGCAGGTGCAGCCATTTTGGGGCAGAATGGCTTGATATTTTATTTAAAAAAATTAGAATATCGAGAGAAAACAGTGAATGTATTTGTGTGTTTGTAAAGTAGAAAGAGAGAGAGAGAGAGAGAAACAACGCACTCTTTCTCATGCTCAGTTCGGTCAAACCCCGGGGAACGCACGAGAACGGGTTACGTTGCCTCTCACCTCCTCGCAGGACTACGACGCCGTTGATGGTGGCGATGGTATTTTTTGAGGACTTCAATCACTAATTAATCACAGCCCATATTCGGCCATACCAAAGAAATGAGATGGTGGCGTTCCGTTTAACAACAAGCACTCCGGTGTTTTTTTTTTTCTTTTTTATTGAGCAATCCGGTGACGCTCCATTCCAAAAGCGTCACTCTCGTCGTTCAATTCGTTCGAACGCGCGCTGTTCTTGAGTGTGTTGGCGAGGGCGAGCACCCTAACGCACACACAACGGACAAGTGCTGACTCTTCTCTATTTCCTCTCGCTAGCATCGATCGTTTGTTGGTGGCGTTGGCGGTGGGGCGGGCATCGTTGTTCACCTGCTTCCCGTGCCATCTCTTACGCGATTCGCTCATTTACGTCATCCTGCTGCTGCGCAGTATTCAGTCAACGTAACCAACCGCAAGTAGAAAACACGGTTCGGTCGCGGAGGAGCGGAGGAGCCGCGCACCCTCACCGCACTCTTTTCCCGGTAGAACCGCGTCATCGCTCCCATGCACCAACACTACGGAAACGGAACCGACAGCCGCTACACCACCACATAGCACCACCCGGGTGGTTCAAGCGTTTGAGCGTTAAATGCGCATGTGAAAAACGGGTTCTCGTTGGCAGATCACTGTGCGGAGCCGGCCCCGTCCCTTGTTTGCCCGTCAGCCCCGCTACACCGTACGCTTCCCCCTCCCCAGCAGTGGAAAAGAGTTCAAATCTCCCGACGAGTTTCGTTGGATATTTTTTTTTATTGCATTTTGATTTTTTCAAAATTATAAACTATCTTCTATTAATTTTAGGCACGCACACACGCTGTAGAATCTCGTTGGTGACACGATGATGAGCAGAACGAGCCATGTTGATTTTATGCAACGTGCATTAGTTAAACAATCGATGGATGAGTGCACACCTTGACAAGATTGTTAAATTTATTAATTTAAATTTACAAAAGCAAACGAACACACTGCTTTCCCGGGGAAGCGGGCGCAACACCCAACAACAACAGACGAGCGTGTACCCCCGTAGCCGGTACTAACTCAAAGTAGCAGGATTCATTTTTGCTGAAACATTCCATCGGCCGCTCGGTCGCCATAACCTCGCTTCAGGTTATTGCCTGCTGGTCTTTCCCTCTTTTGTCCTCTCCCCTGTGTGTTTCTCCTTCTTTCTAGTACAACCGGCCCCTTGATCCGCATCACCACTCCATCCATCCCTTGCCGTGCACTACGCATCCCGCAGTACATAATGGAGTACATAACCTACACTATCCAACAGAAACTCACTCACACCATTATTATCCCGCACACAACGATGCGTGCGAGCGTGTAAGTAGGACACACACGTGCACTGGGAATGGTGAGAGAGATAGTAGCGAAAAAAACCAGAGAGAAAAAGAGAGAGAAACGTTTTTGAGTGTCTCTGGACACTCCGCCGGGATTGGGTAGCGAACAACATAATCTGGCGACATGCACGCGGAACCACTGCTCCGCTCTCTGCTTCTGACCTCTGTAGAACGGAATGGCGTCCCCTTCCTCATTAACCCTTTATTCCCTCTAACGAAACATAACCAGGAGAAGGCGCAGCGATTTGTTTGGGGAGTTTATTAGACAATGCGCATACACATGCGATAAGAAGCGCAGGATAACTACGACAACAATAATCATAAAAAACACAGTAGTATCTTGATCGATGAAAACGTGTCCTGCCAGCAACGACAACGGTGATCCTTTTTGCCTTGAGTGTTCCAGCGTTGGAGAGCGAAAGAGAGAGAAAAAAAGAGAGAGATGCAACCGAGTGAGACAGAAAGAGGGAGAGAGCTTTCAGCGTGCTAGTGACGGCGATTTTCCAAATCAAACCGAGCTTTCGTGAGCCGCCAGAAAGCTTTGATCCTGCGTTGGCGTGCTGCTGCTGCGATGTTGCCCTGCAGCGCACAAACCGTGAAAGCTTTTGGGAGTTCTGCCGCTATCCCATTATGCCCTCTTTATCTCTCTTGCTAGGGGTCACGGAAAGGAAAAAATATGGAGTCATGGTTCAGGCATGCAGACGGCAGTTCCTGTGCGCTGCCGAGCCCCAGTCCCCACAACGCCCACAATCCCCCCCCCCCCCCCCCCCCCGTCATGGGGTAACACCCGCCACACTCTGCCACCCAAAATGGTCGACGGCCAATCGCTAGGAAGTGCGCGCCTCGGTGGCTCAGGGACAGCAATCGATGATTGGTGGTTCCGGTACATTACTGTGGCATATCCTCCGATCCATCTCACTCTTTCTCACTTTCGCTTTCCTGCTCACTCTTGGGCTCCCCAGGTAGGTAGGCGCAGAATCGTCGACAACTAATCGATCGATAAAATCGGCTTTCATTTTGTGCTCGGACGCACCCCGCTTGCTCCGAAAGGCGTTTAACGCAGTAGCAGCGACGTATATCACCAGGACATACGTTCGCTCTCTCTCTCTCTCCTTCTCTCCTTCTCTTTTGCTCACTCTTTTCGCCATCTTCATCGAGCGTAATCATTTGAACTTCGGAAGAATATAACAATCCCAGTCCAGTGTTGCGAGCATCAAACAGGACAGCGCAATCGAAGCATAAATGCACGGGTGTGTGCGTCTGCTTGGGGACTGTTTCCCGCTCAAAAACCGAAGCTATATGCTATGCGACATTGCGTAGCTTGCTTGCCTTGCTTAGCTCCCGGACTAAAAACAAAAAAAACGATCCAAGAATGGCAAACTTCGCTGATGATGTTGCTCAAGATGAAGGAGTTTGCGCCTGAGAGAGAAATAGAAAAAGAAAGAAAGAAAGGGAGAGAGAGAAATAAAGAATGAGAGAGAGAGAGAGAGAGAGAGAGAGAGAGAGAGAGAGAGAGAGCGCACAGGCGACAGGAGCGGTGAAAAATGCGCGCGAAAACGTTTGATACGAGCGGGAAAAGCAGTAACGGTGGCGGCGCGGGGCCCAACTGACCACTATGGTGTGCGTATGCTGCTGCTCCGTGACAAGGGGATCGCTCCCCAAAAGTATACAGGGGAGCAGCATCTTCCACCGTACCAGGTAATCATCAGTTAATATAAGAAAATGGGCAAAAAGGAACAGCATCCCCCCCCCCGAAACATGCTTATAACAACCAAGGCCCCCCGTTTGCGCTTGTGCTGGACAGAGCGAAAGGCAGGCGTAGGTAAAGATAAAAGGTCGAGAAGGGGGGGGGGGGTGGTTTAGGCAGAATAGGGGACGCTTCCGTGCGGGAGCGCACGCAGCACCGGCCGAATTTATGTCGCAGCAGCATCGTCGCGATACAGAAAGTGTTGCGCTCACCACGAATTGCGTTGTGCAACATACGCACGACGGCGCGAGCGCGCCAATACCTTGGTTGGTATAGAGGGTGCGAAGAGCAAAACGCGGCATCGGCGGTGGCGACTCGGGGCTACCAAAGAGACCCCGGAGACACGCAACACACCATCAACCGGGGAGCCGCGTAGTGCCCCCGGGTAATGATGATGACGGTGCGTTAAGAAGACGGTTCGCGCCCGCGCGCTTGTGTGTGGGTGTGTGTGCGAGAGAGAGAGAGAGAGAAGGGGGAGATATCGAAAAAAAAAAGAAATAAGGGAACATAGGCATGGCAGGTAGCATTTTCTTGGCGGGAGACTGTGTCTTGGGATTAGGATGATGGTTCTGTGTCTTCTGCCAAAAACCCCTTGCCGAGAAAATTCCCCTCTAGCAGCACTCCACCGGCAGCTAACGCAAGTTTGAGACTCCACGGCCTCCTCCTGGTTGTGTGGTTCCGTCATGGATCCGGCGACCACTTCACCTTCACACATCCTCTACGACGCACCGTTATCGACGCGAAAATGCATCGCTTCACCTGGTTGTTTGGCGGTATCGCCAGTCCAGAGTGTCTCTTGTTATCATCCAACATGAAGAATTGCTGCATTCGCTGGAACGTGCCCTTTTGGATTAGAGCCCGATCGTCAGCAGTTTTACGTGATGCGCGCCGAGGTGTCCGAATGGTCCTGTCGGCGGTTCGGCCGAGAACCGAGAAAGGTGTGCATCTCGCACAAGGGCGCAATAATACACGCTCGTCGGGGTGCTTGCATCAAATTACACCATGCGGATAGAGCGGATTCCTGACGCAGGCTTAACACACCGGGCATACCGGGTCTGCGCACTGTGGGAAACATGGAAAGCGTACTTGTGGATATCGTGGGGTCGCCATAGAGCGACGGGGAAGGGGGCACATGACACTACTGCCAGGTAAGCGTAAATGCTTGGGGAGCTCTCTCTCTCTCCCTGGTGGAGGATAGAAGCTACGGCATTTACAGCTTGCCCTTAAAGTCAATCAGCTCCAGTAGAGTAAAGTGGGGCAAGAGTGCGCACTTAACTTTTAACTCGCCGTATTTCTCTAAGGAAAGAAGTGGTCGTCCTGTTAGCTACACCAAATGAAAGTATGGGTTTGTAGCTTAAAATTGTGGAACAAAATTTTTTGATCGTACTCATACATCTTGTTAAAAATGCATATTAGGCAAAAATAAAAAATGCGCACTCTTGCCCCACCATTGGGGCAAGAGTGCGCATACGAAATCAAACCTCATCGATGTGCAAAACTGGTCGGAGTGTGAAGTCTAGAGTAAATATAGGCCATTATTGAAGAATACATTCATTTATTTAATAGAAAAATACTTTTTTCTAATAAAAAAAAATTTCATGACAAATGAAAAAAAAAAATTATTCATCTCTTCAATTCAATTTAATTCAATCATCTTTTTGGCGGATGTTTTCGCGTTTATAGGCACAATTCAACACACTCTGAAAGCATTCTCGGCATTTTTGCGACAAAAGAACAACCACAACACTCTTGCGCACTGCGCACTCTTGCCCCATAGTGCCGTTTTGAGAAAAATTGTAAAATACTAAAATATCAGTCCGTATTTCGGAATGAAGTTTTCAGCATTTGATTCTACCTTAATTAAGGAGTCTTTGTGACTTATGTAGCGTAGCATGAGAAAATGTTAACGAAATGAGAGGGTGTTTTCAAACAAACATTAAATAATATGCAAATCGCGAAAACTACAATTTACTGCATTTCTTCGTTGTTATTTATTCAATCCAAAAGAAAAAACACGCCACTACATGACCTTTCGAACAAGTAGAGTGTTGTAAGTTGCGGTGCTACCGTTTTCTAGAAATGACTGGTGCGCACTCTTACCCCACTTTACTCTAGTAAATGCCAAAACAAAAAAAATGCCGCTTCACGAAAGTCCGTTCCTGCAAAGGGCACAACCGAATCTAGTCTCCCAAAAACCCCGTCCTTGTACTCAATATCAGACCAGAAAAGGTTCCACGGTTGCCGCGGCATTCAGGACGATAAGAGAGCGACGAGAGCGAACCCTAGGACCGATCGTCACAGTCGTCGTGTGCTAAGCAGCCAGCAAGGACAAACACACCCGGTTCTCGAGGCGTTTTTTTTCCCCCTCTTGCAGCCGCCTATCCGGAGCTCCCAATCCAAGGCCCGCTCCAAGGCCTTGGCGGGGAAGAAAGGCCCGGGAAAAGCGGACTGTGGTGGTCGCGGATTGTCACCGATGTGGAAGGAACGCTATAGATATCGAAGAAAACGCATTACAATTCTGGGTGGATGCGCACGGACAGCAGCCATTCCAAGAAGAAGAACCCGGAACGATCCGGAGCGACCCGAAGAAGAAAAGGGCTGGGGAGAGTAAAAAGGGGGCGGGGGGGGGGGGGGGATATGTTTGATGCAGGTGGTGGTGGCTGGAGACCAATCCGAGCGCACAACGCACGGAGCGGATAGAGTGAGGCAGCTGTGTGTCTTCCCTCTCGTCTAGTGCGCAGCCCGCCCGCAAGGCCCGAGGGAATTTCCGCTCGTGGAAAATTGGATAGGGTGCGTGGCGAAAAGCGAAAAACAAAAATCGCAGCGACAGAAGAAAACAGCTAGAGCGAGAGAGCGCAAAAGCAGGGCAAGGAAGTTATAAGGAGCAGGTCCGCGGGGCGATGATGCAAAGAAAGTGAAAGCAGCCTTCCACCACCTTTTCCCATTGTTCATGCTGCTGCTGCTGCTGCCAGTGCTTCGTCCTGACGAACTTATAACCAGGAGCGCATTGTGTACAAACACAACAACTCAAAACCATGGGCGGAAAATCGAGACCCTGCGCGGATGGA
>NC_064879.1:3045543-3063043 GCF_943734665.1 Anopheles aquasalis
GATTGGCAAAACCCGGGACTTCAGTATTCTACGCTTGCACGCACGCACGCACGCACGCGTATTTGCAAACCTACTCCACACCTGCTCGCTCCACGGGTCAGCAATGGTATAGTTACTGTAAGGATGGTTGTAATCTGTAAGGGGGAAAATGGGTTTGATATCCCGAAGGGATAGAAAATGAAATCAACTGATGGAATATTATTTTACGGTTCTTTAATGCCGAAATGAGGTAATGCACGTACCGAAAGAAAACTCACTAGCAACGAAAAAAATAAATGAAAACGTTTCTTTCGTCGATCCCATAGTGCACGAGTCGCGTAACATCATTTCAGCGATCCTGTCGCGAGTCAAACTACGTTGCACGACACTGGTATGCTGTTGCGTCATGATTTATGCTTTATCTAAATGGGAAAGAAGAGATTACATTTCCAAAAGAAATGTGAAAGACACTAGGCAATACTCCCCATTCGCAGTAATCCGATTAAATATTTCTTTTATTTTTCTTGTGAAATCATACCATTCGTTCAATACCGACTGGATCTTTATATAGATTTAAAAGAGCTAACAAACTCACCGTACCCACAACTATTTTAGCACCCAACGGAACAAATACCAACTCGTTAGGCATTGCCACTCGTTTGCGAAGTATGCAGGCTGCACAATTCGATAAAAAAAAAACATATATCTGTACACGGTTTAGATCAACACATTTCGATATGCAAGTGTGCGCCAAATGTTTGCCTTCGTCTGCCTACACTAAAACTCACTGAAGAAATAGATGCGCCGCTTGGTGGAGCGCACGACCGGTCAGAAATTGCCAACTGGCTGAGAGACGTACTCGTACGTACGGTCCAAACTCAACTCGACCCCCTGATCCGCGTCCTCGAGAAAATGCGACTCAACGTGCTGCTGAAACTCATCGAAGGCTGCCTGCACGCCGTACAGCTTTCCGCACATGGGACAAATCTTCTCCATCGTGTTCGCTCGTCCCTTTTCCATAGCGAGATCAAGCGGACGGGGATCGCACGGTGCTATTACCGCCGGTGCGTCGTCACCAGCAGCAGCCTCAGCTGTAACGCGTGTTTCGTGAGCCTTTACCTGTTGAGTTGAACCACCGCGGGCCCGCTTCTCGGCAATCGGCAACAGCTCCGTCTCGATCACCTCAACGGTAACATCTTTCATGATAGGCTTCGGTACATTGGGCTGCTCCGCATGGTGCTTGGATCGAGTACCAAGCTCTGCTGCAACAAATGTGTAAAAATTCTTAAACATTGGGATGGTACTAGGCAGTCGCAAAGCCGTGTGGGATTTACCTTTGGTCGCCTTGAGTTGGTATAAGACACTCTTGAGGGTTTGTTGCTGTCGGGCTACTTCGCGTTGCATAACTACCAGGCCTTCGGTGCATTGTCGCAGTTCCGGGTTTGTTTCTAGTGCCGCCTGCATCATTTCTTCTCCTTGCGATCCCGTGCAGCCCGAAGCCGGTAGCTCCATACCACCATCGCCGTAACCGGGCTCGAGAAACCCGCATGCATTTAGCAGCGATACGTCCTCCAGTTGCAGCAACCGCTCTACATCATCGCTACATTCATCCCCCTTCGGCAATCGATCGCGGAGCTTTGGATTTGGTGCATTTTTGGTAAAGGTGCGAGAGCGGATCAAGTTTTGCGACGCCCCTGGAGCCACTGAACCGGAGTGATCGACGTCCGGAAGCAGCTTCATGTTGCTGCCGGTATTAGCTGCAGCGCTTGTGTCAAGCATTACCATACCGGCGCCTCCAACGTCCTTGACAATCTGTGACAGTCGTCGCCATAGCTGTCTGTTTTCGCTTGCCACCACCGCAATCTGTTCGGCCAACTGCACCTTCTGGCGGGACAGTTCTAGGACATCATTCTGCAGCTGTTCCACCTCCAACGTTGATGCAAGCTTGCCTTTGTCCTGCAATCGCTCAGCGGGCTCTTTGGCCTGGTTGGCGCGCAGGGTCACGTTTTCATCCTCAAGGATTATGATGCGTTTCTGCAGTGTTTGACAACGCTCTTTCAGAGTTTGCAGTGCTGCTTGGAGTGCCCGATGCTGGGCGGATTGCGCGTAGCACGCGTCCTCCCTGGCATCTGCCATTTTGCGTCGTGGGATGATTTGTTCTTCTCTTCACCACTGACAGTGTTCGTGCTCTGATTAACGACGCCCAACGCGAGCGAAAAATGATTTTACGGCAACGTCCACATACCTTGGCGAGTTCGCTGTTTGCATAAATTTCCTTAAAAGATTTTGTATGAGTGAGTGGTGTAGAACAAAAGCAAAACGTCGCGTCCATACTATAGCATACAAAGCAAACAATATGGACAAGAGGTAGATAAAGATACCCTTTACCGTAGAACTAAACCAAGCTTTAATTTCTCTTTTTTGCATATATACCAACTACAAAAGGGCTCTTAAAAGACATCTGGAGCCAAATGTCTCGAAATTTTAGATGAATTAATAAAAAGATTAAACATGCAAAGGATATGTGTTTTCATTAGTTCAACACACAATCCGAAATACACATGTTTTACATTTTTACCAGGAAAATCGACGAAGTATCAAAGAGAGACTAAGAAACTATGAAAGCAATAAATTAATTTAACAAAAAACAAGCGAGTGTTACAGATATTCTGGTTGCAATGGGGCATCTTCAGCCTTCACTCGTTATTTATCCGCAATTCGCTTTTATCTTTCTCGAGACTAAAATTTTGATAACTTCTTGGACGGAAGATGCTTACCGCTTTGCGAGTGTTCCGGATAGGTACTGGTCCGTTTTGGCGTAATCCTTTCGTTACATTTGGTAGATGAACAAACTATCCGCAAGATTAACTGCAGGGTACTGTTACCGGGACGATGACTGGAAGGAGAATGTGCAATCGTGAATGCAAAGGAGCCAGATAGATCGTCGTGAACGTCCAAATCTTACCGGAACGGACGCGGATTAGTGGTTTCCAGCGGTTTCTTTCCGAGGCATCCGGATCTCGATATCGATAGTTGATTGCGAATTGGTTGATTGGCTTTCGCAGCGTTGGCAAAAGGACTTTGAATCCCTTTTCGACGCGATTTACTTTCCGCCCTGTCTTTCTGTGGATGTTTTTTTTTCCAAGGCGCGTTAAAATTTTCCCCTGTCTCCGGCTTTTTCCACTTTTCCAACGAGAAGGGTGGCGGGAGGGTTGAGTGTGTTCGTATCGCGCACGGAACAGTGTAAAAATGTTAGCAATTTCCAACTTTTTGCAGCGATTTTTGCACGGATTTCGGATTCCTCAAAACAGTGGCCAAAACAGCGAAGAAGAACAACAGCAAGAAGAAGCAGTGGAAGAAGAAAGCTCATCCCCCGTTGACAGAGAACATTTTCTCCTGTTAATGTTCCTGTGTCAAATGTTCTGTGTCAACAGGGTGCAGCCTTGGAGCAAAGGTAGACGAAAATGCCTTTTCTCACTCACTCTCTCCTACAGGAAATCGGGCAGAGCGAGATAAAAAACTGCCCGAGATTTTGCCGATCGAGCAGTTGTTCGCGAGTGTAAAGCCGGGGATACATGAAGCGTAAACTCTCGTGTAAACTCAGAATGTAATACCAAAAAGTTTACATTTGCCGTTTGCACGGTGTAAAAAAGATTATAGGTCCACGGAGCCTAAATCCTAGCGTAAACGCTGTTTGCAAGCGATTTGCCTCACTACATTTCCTGTTTGTGGTTTGCATTAATAGTGAGTGATCATTACTAGCGTTTTTAATCTTTTTCTTCGGAAAAAAGTTCCTATTTTTCTCACAAAAGTCGATAAAAGTTCAGTGTAATTCGGATTACACGTCTCAACCCGGTCATGTACATGTTAAAGTATAAATTAATTTCATATTTACGCTTGAGTTTACGCTTCATATATCCCCGGCTTTACTGGTTCTCCACATTAACCGATTGGCATAATTTTAGGGGTTAAACATTTAACTGTTATAAAACTGTTATAAATTATATGATTCAATTGATTTGTCATGAGAAAAACCCAGATATTATCAGTCTGCAATAAAACTATAATGCCCATCCTTTCTCAATCATCCTTTTTCTGGTAAAGATATTAAGCGGTGTTCAATTTTGGTGGGAGGGGGGGGGGGGTTCAATCTCAAGATCAATGTTTAACTGTGGACTACATTCATTGTGACCTTGGTTCTATTACTCAACGAGAGTTATTTGGGTAATGCAGCAAATAGCTCGTAATTTATAATTAAAAAGCATGGCAAAATAGAAAAGCCGCTAACTGCTCTTTAATGGAAAAGAAGCGCAATTGGCAATTGGCAATATTAAAGCAGATAAGAACAGTCACTGCTGCGCCGAACTCCCCCCCCCCTCAAGTCTCAATTGAATTCAATTCCTGGAATCGACTCTGATACCTGTGAAGCGGCCATCCCTGTGGGTAGCTGACTGACCTTGATCATGTGACGTCTACCTAAACTTTAATGGTCAAGATCAAGGTCAAGATCAATATGATACCATTGAGGGAATTAATTCATTGTGACCTTGGCCCTACTAAGCAACGGGAGTAAGGCAGCAGGTAGGTGGCGAAAACGAAAACGAAAGCGGAATCTAAAACAAAACAATCAACAACTACGGCGAATGCTGGCGGCAAAGCAAAAGGAACAGTCACTACTGCGCTGCGCCGAACTTTCCCCCCTGAAATTCCCGGAATCGATCTGGGTCGCAATCGACTCCGTTTTTTTTTTGCACGCGTGGAATCGGAGTGGAATCGCAGCGGTGTGGGATTCCGGTGCGCCCATCACTAACAATTATGCAACCTGCTGGAGAAGTATTGATTTTGATCGTTTATTTTACATGCTTGCCACTACTTACGCTTGGTCACAACAGATGCTGCAATGGTAAGGGGTAAAAAAAAACCCCGCCCGAATGAATCCGCGCCCCAGGTTTGGCCGCCCTTTATTTGGATCCGTGATGATCGTGAATCAACCGCTCCGGCGTCCGTGTTCCGGCGCCGAGGGCAAGCACCTGCTCCAGACACTTCCGACGGACGATCTTTCCGGACGGCGTGAGGGGAAGGGCTTCGACGAAGAACACGCCCCCCCGGAGACGCTTGCTGTCGGAAACGCGCCCCTGCACGAACTGGGCGACAGTCGACTCGGTCAAGGCGGTAACACTGGCGGTAGGGGAGAGGATGATCGCTGCCGCAGGCAGCTCGTTCCCGGCTGGTTCCGGCAGACCGACGACGCAGCACTCGAGCACCCCCGGCAGCTGCTTGATGATCGCTTCGAGCTCGGTCGGTGAAATCTGGTTGCCACCGTACTTGATGATGTCTTTGCGCCGGTCAACGATGTACAGCTGGCCACCGTCGTCGAAGTAACCGATGTCACCGGTCCTGATCCACCCGTCCGGCGACATGGTGGCCCGGGTGGCGTCCGGATCACCGTAGTAGCCGGCGAACGGGTACTGGACGCGCAGCATCACCTCGCCCGGCTCGCCCACTCCCACCGGCCGGCCACTGTCCGGGTCGACGATCTGGGCGTCGGTGTGTGGCTGCAGTGTACCGACCGTATCGTCACGGTACGGGGCCCCCGGATCGGTCAGCGTGACCAGCGACGACTCCGACATGCCGTAGCCGATCTGAATCGCGGTGGCGGGTGGGAGGGCTGAGCGTAGGCGACGGTACAGGTCACCGGAGACGCGTGCCCCCCCGCACAGTATCAGCCGGAGCGCCCGGAGGTCGGTGCTCGCGAAGCGTCCGTCGCTCAGCAGCAGGTTGAGGTGGAAGGGTGGAAAGAAGGCCATGGTGACGCGTTGGTGGGCGAGCAGGGCTAGCGCTCGCTCCGCGCAGAACCCTTCGGACGTGATGATACGGGTCGCCCGGTGGATGGTGCCGAGGAGCAGGACCGCGAAACCGGACAGCCAGTAGAGCGAGCTGAACGCAAGGACGCGATCCGTTGGATCGATCGGCCACAGTGACGGCATGTTGGCGATGCAGAAGCTGTGCGTGTAGCTGACACCCTTGGGCAGTCCGGTCGTGCCGGACGAACACAGGATCACCGCCAGGTGGCTGGCCGGATCGTCCAGCGTCGGTGGTCTGCGTGCAGAGAGAGAGAGAGAGAGGGCGAGATCAAACGACCCGGAAGTGGAATGGAATCGTGAATGGACTTACACGAACCGGTGCTCCTGTCCGGTCGGTGCTAGCAGTTGCTCGACACGCAGATAGTCGTGCTCCTCGTCCCCGCTGCCACCGAACACTACGAAGCGTGGCTCGAGCCCGGCGGCCCGGGCACCGGCCCGTGCCTTCTCGACGATGTCACCCTGGCAGAACACCAGCACCGGCCGGGTGATGCCGAACATGTGCCGGAACTCGTCGACCGCGAACGAAAAGTCGAGCGTGTTGACCGTGATGCCGAGTGTGAAGCAGGCGAACATGACGGGCGCTACGTGGACGGTGTTGCTCGATGCCAGGGCCGCCATCGTGCCCGGTCCGTACCCGAGCTCGGTCAACCGCTGGGCACAGCGGACCGTCCGCTCGTACATCTCGCCGCAGGTCACGCGCACATCGCCATCGCCGATCTGCGTCACGTGCGCCGGATCCGCCGTGCGCAGCGAGCTCAGCACGAGCTGACCGAGGCTCTGGTTCACCTCCAGTTCACGGGGTGTCGTTGGACCGGACCAGATCCGGCCATCCGGATCGTAGCTACCACGGATGCGCTGCTCACCGCTTCTGCTGCTGCTGCTGCTGCTGCTGCTGGTTACTGGCATCTGCATCTTTCTTCAAGCCTGGCCGGAACGAAACTATCGTGAGCGAAGGAGCCTCGAGCTCGCGTGCTCGGCAGGCGAATCAACCTCGTCTAGGGCCGTTTCCAGCATCATCCTCCTATTCCTCCTCCTCCTCCCACCCACGGGTGTAGCGAACGGAAAAGCATAGCAAACAACTTCGCTAATTGCCTGAAATGCTGCTGGCGAAGGGCAACCGGTCCGCGCCAGGCCTCCCGCCCTTCCCCGGGCGGGTAACAAACCAACAATCGGTATACCGAGCGCGATAACGAGCGCGCCCGAAAGCGAAACGAGAGGAAGGAGCTGCGCCGGGGGGGGGGGGGGGCACTGGGCACACGGTAGGACCCTAGGTAGCGTGTCGTACACCTTCCCTCTGATGTTTTACCACCGCCACCGTTCCCCTGGACCGGTTTCCGCAAACGAAAGACCCGTTGGTTCTGTTCTCTTCCCCTCTCTCTCTCTCTCTCTCTCTCTCTCTCTCGCTGTCTCTCTTTTAGGTGATCTCTCTAGCAGCCATCTCGTTCCTTGAGCCTTCCGGGTACAAAAAATCGCGCAAGTCACGGAGACGCCGATGGGTTAGAGGCGGTCGGGCGGTGCTCTGCGGTTCCACTGTGCGGTTCACCACTGTATAGTGACAGTCGGATAGACGGGATGATTGGGTGTGTTTGCTGGTGCAAAGTACACGATCATCGCGGCGAAGCGAAGAGTGAAGGAAGAACGTACACATAAACACACAAACACACACGGCGTACACAAATGTACATTGCCGGAAGAATTAAGAAGATTTATTGCATGCGGCCACTGCACCAGCAGCGCACGCCCGGCAAGGGAGGAGGAGGAGTAATCACATAGTACACAGAGAGAGAGAGATACGCAGCAGATTTGATTGTCACATACGGTAGCATTGCTTTGTGCTGCCACTTTGTTTGTTTGCCCTGCGCTGTGTCCGCCGTAATAATCCCGGGATGGCATTGAGCCGGCAGAAACGCATCAGCTGGGCCGTGTGGCCAGCGGGCCAGTGAGCTTCGGACTTTCGGGCGTGCGTCAGCAGCACACATACACACAGAGAGAAACACAATGGGGGAGTAGTTTGATAAAATTAATAATAATTATTCTCTCAGCTTGTTTCTTTTTTTTTTTAACAAATTGTCAACGAACAGCGATGTCGAATGGTGGTCGATGGTTATCAGGAAAATGATGGAGACAGGATGAATGAAAGCGTGCAAGGGAGGGGGAGGGGGGAGTAGAAGAGCAGCCCCTGTATCCGCTCCTTATCTCTCTCTCTCTTTGTCGGTCTCGAAATGTCAAGGCTAGCAAGGCGAACAGACGGGCCTTACAAGAATAGCATCCCTGTCCAACATGGCGACGAGAGGCGGAACACAGGAATCAGGGGGCGCGTGTGGCCGAAGCACTAGAGGCTGGAGAAGGATAGGAGCTTCCGATGGATCGGCGGCGGGGGGGGGGGGGGGATTATAATTTAAACATCTCAAACATTCGGCGATGCTGGACATAATTGCCATAATGATAACATAGATACGTATGTAAATATCTATATATATATATATAGGTATATATGCATATAAGTGTATAGAAACACAAATCAGCGAACAATCAGCGCGATAAGCCTGGTGTGTGCATACGGCACAGCTACATCTCTTCTTTTCTTTCTTTTCTTTCGTTCTTTTTCTCATTCTTTCTCTCTCTCTCTGTCTCTGCCTGTAGAATTACTCTCCCAATCGCGGGAGTGTCCTAAGCGATCGAATGGTAGTAGTGCATGTGCAGCATGTGCCCCGCGTATTGGGGACCTACTTTTTGGGGCAATACACCCAATACCCGGAACGGATCAATCCAACCAATCATTAGTTTTTTTCTACTCGACGGGAGAAAAAAATAAGTAAAGGTTCTGAGGCGATCCTACTAGTGCGCTGCTGCGCTGGGGGGGGGCCCAGGCGATGGCGTTGGCGTTGGAGTAATAGGGAAGCATAGGCGCATAGGGGTAGCGAGTGGTGGGGAGGGGGAAGGGTGATACGGAAGCGTGCCCGATCGAGCGGGGACATAAAAAGACATATAAAGACTAAGAATAACATTAACATCAACAAAACGGAAACCCCTTCCCCCTTCCCCCGCGGAAAGCCCACCGGAAGAGTGAGAGTAAACTTCTACCACCGAACGAACCGTTTCCCTCCCCCTTTCCCCCCCATCAACTGAAGGGCGCTCCACAGCGCAGATGGAATCTGCATTCTCCCCCGAGACGGTGCGGGGCCGTGAGTCTGATTCTGATGCGGAACAGCGATAGGCGATGTTGTTTTCGAGTAGTAGTAGTAGTAGTAGTAGTAGTAACAGTGAACGGCGAGCGAGCGTTTGCAACAGGAGGAGCCGGATCCTAGCAAGGGGAGCGGGGCTGGCGGGGAGCGCCTTCTAGTCCTCATTTTTGAAACGCCGGTAGATCGATTGCACATAGGTGAAGACACACTTCCAGTCAGGCTTCCGCATGGCCACCATATCGTCAACATCCAACAGGGGCGCGATCCCGGCTTTGTCACTACGAGGGGGAGAACAGGAAGAAATGAACAGTTGTAGGCCTCTGGCGCTCTGGGGCCACTGCCACTCGATACTTACTCAGCCACTCGGAAGGCGAGTGTAAAGTTATGGCGTCGTTGTTGCGGTGTTAGTTGGCTAAAGTCGAAAGCGTCTGGCAGGAAATGGTGAATCAGCGCACAGAATGCCATTCCATCTGACCAGCTGGTGGAGAAGTTCTCTATTTTAACGTTCTGCGCAGACCGGCAAGAGAGAGAGGGGGGAGAGAGAAAGAGAAAGGGGGGGAGGGAGAAAACAAAAAAAGAGAAAATGGCATGAGTTGGGATGTTTCGTTCCGCCGTTTCACTGTTTTGTTAGCAGAAGGGGCACAAGGCGGGCACTGGACAGGATTTAGCTGGTCGGGGGTGAAGGAGGTGAAGTGTACAAACACACAAACACACACACACACACACACGTGCTGCAGTCAATTCGCCGTACAGCGTTTATTTTTTTTTTTTTTTGCTAGCCGGACCGGAAACGGGAGCCGAGAGGCACAGGTACACGTTATGTAGCAGCAGCAGCAGCAGCAGGACATGCGTTACCGGTTGTGTTAGTAAAAGCTGGTGCTACTGAGAGTCTTACGAGGCCGTGAATTTAGAGTTCTTTAAGGGGGGACTTCGGTATTTAATTTTGTTTGGTGACACATGTTTTTAACATTTTTCCCTGAAAGCTGATCCTTTCAAGAGTACTGTGTAAAAGTTTTCGATCAATTGAAGAAAAACTGACAATGATACAGATTTTTGAAAATCCGCGCTTCATACAAGGCTCCAAGCAGCTCGCTACTTTGAAGAGCGTTTCCCTAAACCACCGCATTTTCAAAGTCGGTGCCCATCGTACCGTAAAAACTAATGGGTCGATCGTTTTGAAATTTTTAACAAATAATCTGTACACTGTTTGCCAGGTAATTGCGTCGAGATTTTATGAAAATTGTTGATACGTTTTTTTTAACAAATCTGTAAAGTTCGTTTTTTATGGCAGAATCGCAAAAAGCATCACTTTTTCAACTTCAAACATCTGCCAAAAATCGAAAAATGTGAATATCAACAAAAACTCTCCTGGAATACCTAGATAAACTTATAATCTTTCTAACAAATATCGATTTGTATGTTTCTGATGATCCGTCACGCAGCTACGATGGGCACCAGAAAAAGTATCTTTTCGAAGACGCGACTGCCTAAATTTGATGGCATGGATTCATTTTTCAATGAAGGTTGCTCAAAACAATACCAAATATTCTTCAAAAGTTGCAGATTATAATGTCATTTACTTGAAAAAATACAGATGAATGGTTAAGTCACAAAAAATCGTTAAAAAGGAGCCTTTTTTTTTGACCCGAATATACCGAAGTCCCCCCTTAAGTTTAAAGAGAGTGCTAAGTATGGGTAGGTGTGTTAAGCCACTTACTGGGCCCCACTACTACTTTACAAACGGGCTCTACTTGGCAGCCCGTTTTGGCTACTAATTTTGAACCAACTGTACAGAAGTGCTTCGGTAATGTGGTGTTAGGTTATGGTGGAAATCCAATGTACGGTAGCTGCAGTTCGAGTAAGGGGTGTGAGAGGAGGAGGGGGGGGGGGATCACTGACACCCGTGGCGAAAAGTGACAGACCGCCATGAGTCCATCGCCAGACCAGACAGCTTTCGTGCCCAATTTCCTAATCTGAATTGTGGAAAAAGAAGAAGCTGGCAGATTAACGCCATTTTGAATTTGGATGATTGATAATGGGCCGGGAAAGGGAACAGAAACACACGCGCACACAAAAAAAAAACACGCCAAACCACGTGCGATCAAGCCAAAAGGGGGGGATCGAGCCAAACAAAAAACGGAGGAAAAGAAGAAGAGTGAGCAGAACACACGCAGCACAACCATAACATTTTAGAAAACGGAGCAGGAGAAGGTGGATGCACTCAGGAAGGATGACAGCGAACAAACCGACACAACAAAGAACGAACTAGTAACCGGGTTGTAGAGAGACAAAAAAAAAGAAAGGAAAGAAGTGGAGAGCGAGAGATAGCGGGGGAAAAAAAGAGAATGAGAGAAACAATGGATAGTCCAGGCAAGTGTCGCAGGACCAACCAGTGTCCAGGTAACACACACTCCGACCGATCCGTGCTCTAAAGAAGGGCGCACACGAGAGAGAGAGAGAGAGAGAGAGAGAGGAGTGGATGAGGGGAGCGGGGCTCGGTGGGTGGGTGTTTGGAAAAATGGCAAAATGGCAAATGGTTTTCTGTACCTCGTATTCCTTCGTTTTCATCTGGCACCACTGCAACAACTGATCCTTAACAGTAGCGGCGCGACGGTTCAGTGCCGGATCGGTAAACTTAAACATCGGACCCATTGCGGCGGACGGTGTGGTTGGAGTAGTTGGTGTTTTGGGGGAGCTGCAGAATGTTTCGTGGCGAGGAGATGGAAAAGCAGAGGCGGGTTGAGGGGCGGGGAGGGGGGGAGGGGGGTGGGTGGGATGGAAGGGGCCACACGACACATTATTATGACGATTTTGATTTGGAGCAGCAGGACAGTCGACGGTCGGACGGTCGAGTTTCGAGCAAACCGGGATAGCCGGGGTTAGACGGGTGATAGGTAGAGGCAGGAGCGGGGGGCAGGGCAGTGAGTGGGACCAGGCGCCAACGGAAAGAGTGATATCAGCAGTAAGGGTAGCCAGGATCAAGTACAGAGAAAGAGAAATAGAAAGCAAAAAAAAAAAGGGAGAGAGAAAGAAAAAGCAACAGAGATGGATAGAGCGAAGACAGGATAAAAGGATATGCGTTGATCATGAAGAGTAAGCCGCAAGAGTAAAAGAATACGAAGGAAATATGACGAGGAGTAGTATAGGAGGCGAGTGGGATAGTCAGATGAGAGAGAAAAAGAGAGAGAAAGAAATAGAAAGAGAGAGAGAGAGAGAGAGAGAGAGAAAGTGAGAAAAAAAGATAATGAATCAGTTCATGGGTCAATCGGTAGAGCTTGAGTAGTCATCTTTGGCCGGTTGGCCTTTTCGGGTACGGCCCCTCGCACAGTCCAAAGAGGAGACAAAAGACAATGGGGGGGAGGGGGGAGGGGGTAGGGGGGGAGAAGAAGTTCATCCGGGCGTTTCCTTGCGTACACGAGTTCCCCAGGTTGTTGTGGTTGTATGGTTAGGAGGCGGATCGCGGTTGCCCACGAGATGAGTACTACTGCTAGATGGCCGCGGGATGACGTTATGGTTAGTTATGAGTAGGAGCCCCGAGTGAATGTGATTAGCCGACCCCGTAGCGTCGGCAGTGGAGCAAAACGGGCCTGCAAATGATTGACTACTAGGGCTAGGGATTACGTGCCACTTGCTAATCGAAGATTCCCGTTCCCTTCACGAAGCTAACTAGGATTTATGAGGAATCGATCACTCCTTCTTCTACCACTACTACTACTACTACTACTACTCCTTCGAGGAGCGATTAAGTCGCTACAGTTGCACCCGGATCGTTGTCTTCAAGCCCTTTCCGATGGGACGCTATGGGTGGAATTAATTTTTGAGTGATTACGGGCGGTGGGCTGCCGCGTGATGTGTTGTTTGGAAGGGGAACGAGGGAGTGTCACTGCTCTGTCACTGGCACCAACTACCCCACTAACTATCGCCTACTTACTTGGGTGGTGATTGCGTAGAGTTTTGCTTATCAAGCTGCCGGAATTTGGCGAACGGTGACATGGGCTTCTGGGGTGGACCAGCCGAGGCCACCGTCTTCGTCATCGTCACTGCAACAAAGAAAGTCGGACAAAGAGAAACAAAACAAAAAAAAAAAAACAGAGAAAACGAGAAAAAGAGAGAGAGAGAGAGAGAGAGAGAGATAAAGAGATTGCAAGCCAGGAGTACACAATGGGCATGCCTACCACTGGATCTCGTAGTAACGGTGCCACCATCTTGCGATTCAACCTTCGACGAGGCGACAGTGCGCGTGATCTGCTGCTGCTGCTGCTGCTGCTGCTGAACGGCTGTTGTGCCGGCGAATCCGAGAATGCGGTCGTCGAGAATGAAAAGAGGGGACAAAGAAGACAAAGACGAACGAATCGTAATTAGTGCCGGGGGGAAAACCTGGGGCAACGTTCGGGTTGAGGTAGTAAGCGCGCAGATCCAAATCGAAAAATCAAAACAAAACAAAACAAATTAAAAACGGGACTAATGGAAAGGCAGGGCCAGTTGGTTCCACTACAGATATGGTACACGGAGGAGTAGCCAATTGAGATCATCGTAAATGGACGACCGGCAGACGAAAGCATTGTTTACTAGCGTAGCGCACTGTCCATCCCACATTTCGTTGTGACGAAAGTGTAAAGCAAGTAGGCAATCATTTCACTGCACGCTGCCACCTTTCAGTTCATTTAAGCGTGGAGATTTTGCCAACGACGAAGTTTTCCAAAGGAACCTGGCATTCCTGTATTCATCGCAGGGATGAAAAATGATAGTTTTTCAGCGCGCTACGAAGACATGCATTCGTCCGTCCGGACCCCAACACAGAGCATCAAATGATCAGTTGTTGGTTTTTTTTTTGTTTAAAAGGGTTTTCTGGAGGGTAAGTAAAACGAAAGTTAAAACAAACCAAAAACAAACAAAAATAAAAACAAAATGAAGAATGATGATGAACTGGAATAGTTTTAAAAGGGGAACTGAAACTAAAATGGAGGACGGAGTGAAGGAAGATACACGGCTACAGTAGTGTGTGAGCATGAAAGAGGGAGTGACAGAAGAGCACGGAAGAGAGAGAGAGAGCGAAAGAGAACTACTCCACAAAAACTAACACATCCACCCCACTAGAATTCACTAAACATATGCGCAACGATCGCACTATTCCTGAAAAAGGATAATCAGACAACCGGCTACTACGTTCCGCCAATCGAATCGATCGAAATGTGAGGTTAGGTAGAATTCAGATGGCGGTCGATTTTTGGTTGCTGGGAGGCACACACTATTGCCACTTGGGGGGGGGGGGGGGGGGGGGGAAGATGTATTTGGTGGTGGTGGATACAATGAGCAGGATCCAATCGGAATTTAATGGACGGCATTACACGCGAGCTGTGTAAATGGAGACGTGATGAGGGCGGCTGGGTGCCTGGTGTTCGATCTAAATTGGTGGTATTCGTACACACGCACACGCACGCACACACAGTAATGTGAAGAGCACAGAGGCAGTGGCATGCAACTGATGCAAACCCGGTCGGGCGGTAGCAGGACAACACGGACACGCTGCACAGCTATTTGTACTCCTTGGGGGGTGGGGGGTGGGGGGGGGGGGGGCGGTCGATGGAGCTTGTCAATTTGTGGCGCCTTTTGGTGCATTTGGGGGGAAGTGCAGGCAGCAGTAGCGGACACCGAGACACAATGGAGACGCCCTCCCGACGCCGCCGCAACGAGAAAGTCGAGTCAGCGAAACGGAAGCGAAGGCGTGACAACACAGCACAGCAAACACACACACACACACGCACACACAGATACACAGGCACACAGACATATTCGCAAGCTCACAACGGGGACAAACAACGGCAAAACGTTGGTTAAAATGCTCGACACGACACGGAAATGAAAAACAAAAAAAAAACCGAAAGAAGAAAGGACTTCCGAGCGTAACTCACTGAGAGTGGCTGGCGCGCACATACACCCACGCACAAGCACACACACATCACACACCCACATTACACACATACGAATGGTGTACGTGCGCTTTTTTCTTGTTGTTGTGTTGTGCAGAGAGAGAGAGAGAGTGGTGGCCTTCTGGGCTGTGGGGTTTTTTTTTCTCGCTTCGCTCGCTTTCGCAACCCCCCGGGGGGGGCCAGTTGCTGACTAGCAGCATACCCTGGCAAGGATCGCGCAAGGATCGCCTAGGACGCCCCGCCTAGGGTTCCGGGACCGTTCATTCAGCAGCGAACAATGGCGATGGTTGGTGCAGTTGCCAGGTTGCGCCTTTTTCCTGCTGCGTTTGTTGTTGTTGTTGCTGCTGCGGCCGCTCTTGGCGTGGTTTCGTTGGGCGGCGGCAGTAGTAGTTGGTAGTAGTAGTAGTAGTAGCAGTAGTAGTGGTCGTCGATCGCGTTCCAGCAAAATGCGCTTCCGTCCGCGCAGAACGTCAAAAACAAATCCAGCAAAACATACACTTACAGAGACACACACACACACACGCAGACACACGCGCACACACACATATTGCACACTTGGGGTGCGCGCACGTCGGAATAGCGGTGCTGGTGGTGGTGGCCCACCAGGCGACACAGAAAACAAAAAAAAATGCACGCTCGCCTCCCTCGGGGAGTCGCGTTGGGCGCGCGCGATCACACGCGCCTCCTAAATGGCGGGCGGGCGGGCCCCCGCCAGTGGAATGTAACTGGTGACGACTTGATGGCCGGGCAACGAGCCCGCCAACTGCAGCTTGAAGGTTGTGGGCTGTGGCCAGTGGCCCGTGACACAATGCCCGCTAGACGGCAAACGATTGGTTCATCAGCTCCTCGAACGCATCCTCGACGTTGTTCTCGTCGAGCAGTGCCAGATTGCCGAGCGGGATGTGGGGCATGGTGCGGCTGCGCAGCAGCGTACCACCACCAAACGACGATGACGCTGAGGACGACGTTACGCCAGGCGGTGGCGCCCGGTAACCGGCCCCCGGTGACTGGTGTGCTGGCACAAAGTGCTGATGGTAAGCGATGGTCCGGTCTGGTGCGGCCGGTCTGCCGGTGTGATGGTAGCCACCGGTTGCCAGTGCGTACGAGACGGGGCGTACGGCGTTGGTCCTGGCCCCGGCCAGTCCCGTTTTGTCGCGCATCGTCGCCAGGTTGTGGCTGGAGGTGGTCCGCGCCATCGGATGCTGACCGGTAAAGTAAGCTTCCACCGTGCGCTGCTTGTCGTTGATGTTGCTGTTGCTGCTCGTGGGTGGCAGCGGTTGCGACACCGAGAGGGTATGGCTGGACTTGGTACGGGCCAGCGGGTTTGTCACGTTGTTGTAGATGATGTGGCCACCGGTTGGCCCTGCCGGCGTAAACTGGTACTTTGGTGGCGTAGGGCTCTTGTCCTTGATCTTCTTGAGCGTCGACTGGAGGCTCTGGGCGATCGGCAGCAACCGGTCCGGTCGGTGGTCCGTGCCGAGGTGCGTCGCCTCGCGCCTCGCTGTGCTGTAGGTCGCCTGCTGTGACACCGGGCCCCGCATCACCTTCGAGACCGCACGCATCTCCTGCGAGTCAACCGAATCCAGATCGTCCCCATCGTACTCGTCATCGTCATCGTCCCCGTTCGCGGGTGACAGCGAGGATGAACTTTGCTGGTCGACATTTACCGCCAGGTAGGTGATCTGCTGCTGCTGCTGCTGGACTGGTTTCGACGCGCCGACTGAGGGGACCTGCGGGGACCTGGTGACGGTGACGTTCGCTCCACTTGACGGACTGTACACGTTGTTGTAGCTCGTCAGGACGAGCGGTTCGTTGTCCGGGTTGGTTAACGATTCGCTACGATTGAGCGCAAAGGTGGACACGGACGTTGGTTGGGTGTAGTCGGTGAAGGTGTAGGTACCGATGCCGACGGCCGACACATCCGGCAACGAGGGTCGCTTTTCGTACGCCGGCACCGTACCGATACCACCGCCCGGTAGCACCTGGTACGCTAGGGGGCGCTCGCTGTACTTGAGAGAACCGTGATAGGTGAGGGGCGGCTGGGCTGGCAACGTCGCTGGTTTGGCGTGCCCGAACGGATTCGCGGTGAACTTGGACGAAGCGATACTGGCCACCCGGCCACCCGACGAGGATGGCGCGCCCGGGATCGTCAACTCACTGCCACCACTTCCGGAGCGTTTGCCGGCCCACGGAGCCGCCCCCGGTAACGCTTCCATGCTGGATGTGTCCGGGCGTGGCTTGTAGTTGAGCACGTTGTGCGTCGGTGTGCGCTCGAGCTTCGGTAGCGGTACGTACGGTGTCTCCTGGTAGCCCTGGGCGGCCAGCGTACGCACCAGGCCGAGCTGTATGTTCATCGGTTCCGGTTTGACCGTGTCCGGGGCCGTCTCGTGGAAACCGGCCGCCACCAGCTGCTTCACCAGGCCGGTCGCGTTCGACGCATGGGCCGGTATCGGTTTGACGATCGCTTTCGTCGACGGTTGGAGCGGTTTGAACTCGAGGTTGGCCGGTGGCAGTTTGCGCGGGATCGGCTTAAACACGGAGG
>NC_064879.1:3065543-3085543 GCF_943734665.1 Anopheles aquasalis
CATCGGTAGTTGTTGTTGTTGTTGTTGTTGTTGTTGTTGTTGTTGCTGGCGTTCGCGCTGCAGATCGGCGGTTACGCTAGCGACGATATCGGTGCACGCTGCAGGATGTGGGAATCGGTTGGTGTAAGCATCACGGTAGAACGAGAGAGAAACAGAGAGAGAGAGAGAAAATGACGAACGAGGACGAACAGTAGAGAGGGTACAGTACGAGACACACAAACACAGAGCCACAAATAAGGATTCGGAGAGAAAGAGAGAGAGAGAGAGAGAGAGAGAGAGAGAGAGAGAAAAAAGGGGAGCAAAAGTAGTGCAGGAAAAGAATGGAAGGAATCGGATGGAACGGTAACGTGGTGGGAAGAAACAAAAAAAAGGATAATAATAAGTGAAAGAAAAAGAAGAAGAAGAAGGAGTAAAAAAGAAGAAAGAAAAAAAAGAAAGAAAGAAAAAGAGATCAATAGAGTGTTGTCTCGATTCAATTCTTGATCCTCCCACAACCGAGCCGAAGTTGGGGATGCTGTGAAGGGTGGTATCAACACGGAAAGGACGACATCCAAAGCCCAAAACGCTATAACACTTTGAACGCACGTCAAGAAAAGGGGGGGGGGGGGTACGCGGGAATCATCAACAACGAGTACGGAACAGCGAACGAGCAGTGAGGCAAATTCAAGGTAGCATGGGATACAAATGCCGGAATGCCACCGATCGGTATTGGGTAACGCTTGAAAAAAAAAAAACTATTGACGGGAGTTCTTTTAATAGATTGGCTTGATGGCAATGATGGAGCCGTTCGGTCACCGCGCACTGATCCGATTTCGGGTCCCATGCGAACGCGCGCGGTTACCAAAGGTGACCCAATTTCGGGCCTAGGACCCTAGTGTGACAGTTGGTCGCTGGTAGGTTCGAAAGGTGACACAATTTACGCACGGCGTGCGGTACTGTGAAACCTTCGAAGGGAATACGAAGCCTGCGGGGGGGGGGATGCTTTTGACTGTTACTGCAAAAAAGGAGTAACAGCGTCTTTCGTCTCCTGGTTTCGTGAGGATGGATGCCATTGGAGATCTGCTCGAGAGAGAATATGTGCATGGGAGTGCAGAGGATTTTGGATTGCAGAAAAAAAAACCCCCGGAGTAATTCACCGCTAGGAGCGTGTGCTGTGCGCGAAACAGTAGCAGGACCGCCATTTGTAGTACTCCGGAGTCTTGTGACGGTGCCGTGAGTGGGAAAAGAGAAGAGATAGATAGAGGGAGAGAGAGAGAGAGAGAGAGCGAGTAAGGGGAGTATGTGTGTGTACAGTGTGCGCCATCAGGATGTATGCTATTTTAAAGTTGAATAACTCTGTCATTTTTCAACCGATTTGGGCAAATAGGACAGTTTCTGAAACTTCAGTCTATGCCATTTTAATAATAGATCACTTCACGTTAAAAGAGCTGACTGATATTGTCACACGTTACATTGAAAAAAAAAATCGGCCAATAGTGGAAACTGCAATCATGCAATAGATGATGGTTTCCTCCTTCGCCGCATATGACGGCGCTGGGCTTTTTTCTGCGGGTTGTCCGTTTGGAAAAGAAGGTTTTTGCAAACAAATTGAAGGCTATGAAACAACTTAATGCAAATATTAGAGCTGCAATTGCCAAAATAACTCCCTAAATGCTGTCAAATACAATGCAAAATGCCCAAAAGAAGGGCCGTTTTTTGTATGCACGAATGAATTCATTTGAATAATATCATATTTTGAATATGGCACAATAAATGGCATAGAATAGAACCTAAATGAAACTGGTTTATTTTTTTAAAATCGGCTGATAATTGGCAGTGAGTTATTCAACTTTAAAATAGGATACATCCTGATGGCGCACCCTGTATGGGTACGATAGGTACGATTATTTCAGACGGCAACGAGAGTGTGAAGCAGATGAACCAGGTGACCAGTGAACCAAGAGTGAAGCAGATTGGACCACCGATGTACGATAGGACAACAGGAATGCAGCAATTTCCCACCCCCAGCTGACAGAATGTAGGGTTAAAAATCTGTTACTATTTTGCTTTCTCTCTCTCTCTCTCTCTCACACGTTCTCGCTTTCCGTTTCTCTCTCGTTAGGAAGGACGCAAGGTGAGTTCGATCTAGCCAGCCAGCCAGCCAGCCAGTCAGCGCAGTTCAATCGGCCCAGAACTTTCCGGCACCGATAGGGAAATCCCTCCAAGGCGACAGTTTGAGTGGACAAAACAAAGGGGCGGAAAAAAAGGGGACCGAGTGAAGGACGATGAGTGATCGATGGATGGTTCCGGTACCTTCTTTTTCGGCCATTATCTGACGTATGCGGGCACGGATCTTGCGCCGTTGCTCGTAGTTCGACGATTGCTCCAGCTGCGCGGGGGTGTGGCAAAAGAGAGAAAAAAAGAAGAAACAACAATTAGCGACGGGAGAAACGGGGTGCGGGGTGCTCCAGTCCCGACAGAGGTACGCTAGGGAGAGCGCTTCCAAAGCGAGGTGCTGCTCCTGCTGCTCGTACACTTACTAATTGCTTCAGCACAGATTCGTCCCAGACCTCCTCTAGGTTGTCGACGGATACGGTGAGTTTCCTGGTCGTCGTTCCGGTTCCACCGCTTCCGGCCGTCGATCGAACTGCGTTGCGTGTAGTGTTGCGCGTGCTGGACGACACGACCGAAACCTGGAAACGAATTGGCACGGACGGAGAAGAAAATGAGAAAGCAATATTTGGGTGGTGGGGGAAGGAATTGCTAGAACAATAATGGTGCACCCGCTCGGTGGCACGGTGAGAGTGATGGTCGATGGGGGGGGGGGGGGCAGGGTTATTTATAGTAACCGGCCCAGACACAGTGCGCGCAGTTGTACGTGTGCAGAGGAACCAGCTGAAACGCGGGCGTAATCCCGTTGATTAGCGAACCGGCGTTGCGTTGGCTCCTTGCCCAACATTTAAAACATCGACCGATTCTGCTACTGCGAGTGTGTTTGTGGGTAGAACCCATCTCTAAAAGCCCTCTCCTACTCTCTCCCTCTCTCTCTCTCTCTCTCTCTCTCTCTCTCTCTCTCTCTTTCTCTTCCTTTTGTTTTGCAAAACAAACCCCACAGCACCGGCGATTGTTCCGGCGGCTGCAGTTCTAGATTCGTTGTTTCTGCTGCTGCTGCTGCTGTTGCCGTTGGTGGCGTTGCAGTCTATGTAGGTGCCAGGTGGGAAGGGGGGGGGGGGGGGTGCATAGACGCACCACGGTTTCGGCTGTCACCCTCATGCGACAGTGCGCGCGCGAGCAGTACGATCACAACGGCTATTTTTACCCATCCTGTAACCCACCGGCCATCGAGAATGAGTTGTTTCGAAAGGAATTTCGGTACGGCAGCGCACCCAGTCCCAGCAGTCCCACAGCGTACCGGCCAACGCGCTACCGCCCGGCACAAAAACCGTAGGCCACCGGGAATGCCATAGGCTCTCTTTAACTCTCGCTCTTGGTGCATCTCTATCCGATCGATCTTGATAGCTGGGCGTAACTGTTGGCCCTATTTTATGCTCCAGCTACCAGCAAGCACTGAGTTGATGTGTTGTGTCGAATAAATTTGATCGACCCTGGTCGCCTCTGAGGAGTTCCAGTTTCTAGGCAAGCACCGGTGAAAGTGCTTATCAATATCGATTAAAACAACTTCTAGCCACAGCCCAAGAAAGGGTTTCGTTCCGGCTTTGGGTGGGCGGTCGTCCGCAAAATTTCTCCAGCTGCTACTGGCCACTGATCGGTGCCAGGATTGCTACTACCTAGCAATTCACTGCGCAACACACATACACAACACAACGCCCGGTGATTGATTAGGTAAGTCCTGCCGGACAGCTAGATGATGTCCGTGCCTCCAGTTCAACCAAAAGTCTTCAATCACAGTCCGGCGCAAGGTCAGCAGTCGACGTCGGCCAGCAGGATGGCCGCGCGCGCACCCTGAACGGTGCCGGGATGGGAAACGAGGGGGGGAATTTCTAAAAATACTCTACCCCTCGGGTATGCTCTCGGAAATGTGTTTTTCCCGCCGCTCGTCGTCGGAGGTGGCTCATTACGCAATGGCGGACTGCGGATTCGCACGACGACCAACAGTAGCGACCATGTTAGGATCGCGACGCGACACACGCGGCTCAGGCAGAGAACACCATCACCACCACCACCACCACCACCAATCGTCACTTCCCTTCTGCCGACAGCCGACAGCTGTGGGACAGAGGGCGCCGTAGCAAACGGTTTTTGTTGTTTATCTGAGTTAGAGCACGAGGCTCGGAGTCCTTAAAGGGCGAACCTGATATTGGCTATGATAGTACGCTCCAGCAGCTGACTCTTTTCTGGCGCTGAAGAGTGCGCTATCAATGGTGGTAAATTTGTACGAAGGATTTCTACGGCTCCTCGTTGTTCACATCACTGCTACTGGAAAGGCACACACTCGGGCGCGCGCGCGCGCTAAACCAAACAAAAAAAAAATGGCAGAGCAGTGCGCAGTTGCAGCGCCGGTTGTGAATCGGACAGAAGCAGATGTTTAAATCCACCATTTTAAGGGGTGGCGAGGGCGTATGATTTTTCTTGTAATTTTTCCTGTTTTCGTCAAAGACTAGATCGATCATTTTGGAAGAACAAAAAAAAACTTCGCTCCAGCGGAGACGCAGTTGTGCCGATTGCAAAGCGTGTTGCCTCGATCTTTTTGTGTTTTGTTTTCTTGGTAATTTGGAACCACCTTCGATGAATATTCGCTACGGGGTATTTACATTTTTTTCCATTGTTGATTCTGATGATTGACGCCTTCATAGAATCATAAAAAATATTTAAGGGGACGATTTCGGTATTTAATTTTCTATTGTGACACATATTTTTGACAATGTTATAGATTTTTTTAAATCTGCGTTTCATACAAAGCTCGCGTTTCCCGAAACCAACACGTTTTCAAAGTCGGTGTCCATCCGGTAGCATAAAAACTACGAGGCCGATCGATTTGACATTTTTAACACATAATCTTTACACTTTTGTCCAGGTAGGCCCGTTGAGATTTCATGAAAATGGTTGATTTTTTTTTTTAAACAAATCTTTAAAAATCGTGTTTTTCGGCAAAATCACAAAAAGCATCACTTTTTGAACTTCGAAAATCTGCCAAAAATCGAAAAATCGGAATATCAACAAAAAGTCTTCGGGACTACCTAGATAAACTTATAATCTTTCTAACGAATATCGATTTTTATATTTCGCATGACCCTTCATGTCGCTACGATGGGCACCGTGAAAAGTACCTTTGCGGCGACACGCCTACCAAAATTTGATGCCACGGATTAATTTTTCAATGAAGGTTGCTCAAAACAATACCAAACATTCTTCAAAAGTTGTAGATTAATATGCCATTTACTAGAAAAAATACAGATGAATGGTTACGTCACAAAAAATCGTTAAAACTGGCCTTTTTTGGCCCGAAAATACCGAAGTCCCCCCTTAAAACGGCGTAAAAATCGTTTTCCGCAAAACATCAAAAAGATACTAACATTAACGCAAAAATGGTCATGTAGCACAGGGAGCGGTGGAAAACCCGGCATCTCATTTAACACGCCTCCCTCCAAACCAAAGGCCACGGCGAAGGAAAGATATTGAAATGTCCTCCTCAAATTTCAACAACCAACTGGTCGTCAAAAGCTGTGCAGTATTATTTTCTTTAATTTACGTTCGGGCAACAACCAAAAAAGTGTGCAATCGGGTTTGCCAAACAAAACATTTTGTCAAAACCTGCTGTCTCCTGTTTGTTTTTTCTTCAAATGTTTAAATTAACAGCCGCCCTCCACCCAACTCGCAGCAGCCCCGGATGTAGGTTGATTGCAGAAGGTACGCCCAGGTAGGGACACATCGGCCACGCCGGAGTGTGTGTCCAGCTAGCCGGGATCGAAGTGGAACTTTGGATTGATAGCTGAATCGAAGACGAGAATTGATGGAAAAAACCAACAAAAAAACCATCACGTGTACCATCCAGTCTGCCAATATTTCATTATGTAATGGGACCCAGGGGGGGAGATCACCATCTATCACCTTTCGAACACCTCACCTCCGAACGCTGCCGGAACTAACTGGTGAGGGATCGTGATAGTGCGATCCTGCGGATCACGGTCTCGGGTTTTTGGGGCCTACCCGGCTGTGCTCGGCTGACGTCTGTCGTTGCTCTGCTCCTACACCGCGCTTCCTTCCGATATTCGCACACTCAACGCAACGTCAACGAGGAGTTTGATAAAAATGTATTTTTACGACCAAACTCCGTCTCTCTCTCTCTCTCTCTCTCTCTCTCTCTCTCTTTCTCTCTCACTGTCATTCACACAACCACACACACAAAAACACACCCGGATACGCACAACACCGCTGGCTACTACTGGCGGCACACACTAAGCCACGGGCACGGGCAGCTGACGCGAGATGCGCGTTCTCGCGATCGACGCAGCGCAGTTGCAGCAGCCGGTATTTCGTGGAGTAGCTCCGATCTCACTGTTCACTTCTCTCCCTCTCTCTTCTTTTGTCTCTTATCCTCCCAAAAGGGTAGGGCGACAGCAGCAACAGCGGCAGCAGCAGCGTGCTTTGCTGGTGGTACGCCGTGGTACTTGGGTTGTGCCGCGATGCCGGACTTCGGGCCTCTGCGGAGCCAACACTGGTGGCCAGCTCGTGCAACCCCCCCGGGTAGCCCGGCAAGGCCACCGCGTGCGCACACTGAGCGCGTGCGCAACGGTGTGTCTTTCGGCGCCTGCGCACCACCGGGACAGGCGGTAAAACATTTGACGATTTCCCGATGAAACGATCGCCAACCCGCCCCACCGGTTCCGTCTCCGTTGTTATCTAGAGATCTAGAGACGAAGAAACTGACCGGAGGGGGGGGGGGGGGGGGTAGATCGTGGGTGATGATGATCCAAACCAGACACCCCGATACCAGCAGGTACCGTGACGGGGCTAATTAGCCCCGCTGGACGCAAACCAGACAACATCCGAACGCCCGCCGGATGCGCCCGCCTCAGCAGCTCACGGTTTCACCACGTGGACCCCCAAAACACCCACGCCGGCACCGCGACCAGAGTTTCGCCGTAAGCCAACCAGCGGATGGCCATATATGGTGCGCTCTCCCGCTCTCGACCGCTCACAGACACACATAGCGGGCGCGCGCGTGCCCGCGCGCTTGGCCGATATAGGGTGGCCGTGTCCAAGGACACAGAGACGCGGCGCGTGTGCGCTCGGTTCTCCAAACTGTGAATAACCCAAACGTGGCCAAATGTCCCTTCCCGCTGTTCTCTCCGTTCTTCAATTCAAGAACCGCTTGACCCATATATTCCGTGGATCGACACACACACGTGCGCACACACAGAGTCTGCAAACGCAAGATGCAAGATTGCACAGACACAGGGAGTGCAACGTTTTGGTGTCGAAAAAAAAAAGACCCTGAGTCAAGCGAACGAAAACAGTTCTCTCTCTCTCTTTCTCTCTCTCTGACTCTCCTTTGTGTAGCTCTTTTGTACTAGGATGCGCGTAGTAGACGCAGGACAAATGGGGTTGCAGTCTGTTGCTTGGTTGCCACAAAAGGGGAAAAAGGGAGGCAATTGGTGTGCTTGTCCGGTTGTACTGGACTTCGGTACTGCATTTTGTTTTGTGACACTTATTTTGTGACACATTTTTTCCCCTAAATGCTGATCCTTTCCACAGCATTGTGTACAATTTTTGGGTCAATCGAAGCAAAACTGACAAAGTTATAGATTTTTGAAAATTCCCAAAATCAACGCATTTTCAAAGTCGGTGCCCATCGGCACCGTAAAAACTACTGGACCGATCGATTTGAAATTTTTAACACATAAACTGTACACTCTTTGCCAGGTAGTCCCGTTGAGATATCATTTAAATTGTGTATACTTTTTTTTAAACAAATCTTTCATAATCGTGTTTTTAGGAAAAATGACAAAAAGCATCACTTTTTCTACTTTAAAAATCTGCCAAAAATCGAAAAATAAGAATTCCAACAAAAACTTGACGGGGTTACCTGCATAAACTTATAATCTTTCAAACGAGTATCGATTTGCATTTCTCGAATGACCCATCACGCAGCTACGATGGGCACCGGAAAAAAGTATCTTTTCGCAGACACGACTATGAAAAATAACTTAATGTATTATAAAACAGATAATTAAGAGAAAGAGGGTGAAACATAGCTTGGTGAAACATTATACGGGACGACAAGGATGTGTTCCAGCAAGATGGAGCGCCCTCGGAGGAGCGATTTTGGTTCAAAACTGGCGCAGGAACAATTTAACCAGATTTTTAGCGAAGGCGAATGAATGGTCTCCCAGTTCACCAGATCTTAACCCACTGGACTTGATCGTTTGTTTATACAATTATTGAACCTAAACGAACAAAAATTGTCTAATTGTATACAGTTTGAAGCAACGATTCCAAACAAAAATGGGAGGAAAGGTCGCCCACGTGCCACTTGCGTTGGACTTTAGAAGCGATTGAGGCTAATAAAAAAAAGGTGGGAGGGGGTTAAAGCCGAAACATATGTTTTAATTGATTAGTATAAGTTTTTCTTAAAAATAAAAACCACTCTGATGATAGAAATGTAGGGTTCAATCTCAAGATCAATGTTTAATTGTGGACTTCATTCATATGCTACCTTGGTTTTATTAAACAACGAGAGTTATTTGGGTAATGCAGCAAATAGCTCGTAATTTATAAATAAAAACCAAGCCTAAACAGAAAAGCCGATAACTCCTCTTTAATGTAAAAGAAGCGCAAATGGCGATTGGCAATACCAAAGCAGAAGAACAGTCACTGCTGCGCTGAACTTTCCCCCCCTCAAGTCTCAATTGAATTCAATTCCTGGAATCGACTCGGATATCTGTGAAGCGGCCATCCCTGTGGGTAGCTGACTGACCTTGATCATGTGGCGTCTGTCTAAACTTTAATGGTTAAGATCTAGGTCAAGATCAAAGCTATTTAGGGAATTAATATGACCTTGGCCCTACTAAGCAACGGGAGTCAGGTAGCAGGTAGGTGGCGAAAACGTAAACGAAAGCGGAATCTAAAACAAAACAATCAACAACTACGGCGAATGCTGGTACCAAAGCAGAAGGAACGGTCACTACTGCGCTGCGCCGAACTTTCCCCCCCTGAAATTCCCGGAATCGATCTGGGTCGAAGTCGACTCGATTTTTTTTGCAGGCGTGGAATCGGAGTGGAATCGTAGGGTGCGATTCCGGTGCGCCCATCACTACTATCACTACATACTTTTTCCCACCATTTATGTACATTACAGATTGATTTTTAATCATTTTACCCGGTTTCTTCAGTTTTAGTTCGATAATAGCCCAAAATAATGGACAAAACTGTATGAAATTTGATGAATTGAAGGTTTTTTTTTGCAATGAAATCAATGTTATTGTTTCGATAGCAATTTATGATCTCTGTACTGCAATGGCAGCTTGCCAAGTCGGGCCAGAACTTAACCGCACTTTAATGAGCCTTAATAAAAGGAACAATTGATCTTTTCCAGGCATTCTTCTTTGTACAAAATGGTCGTTCATGGACCGCTGGAGAGAACGCTTGGCAAATGAGCTTTTGACGGGCAATTTGATCTGCGTAAATGAATGAATGAAAAACCTTCCGATCGTATACCTTCCATGATTGTTAATGCCAAATTTGTCTGCCGGTTTTTACCAAAGTGCAGTTTTCCGTGGGTGTAGACCTTTTTTTTTCGCCCTTCGTGTTCGATTGGCGATATCTTTTGAAGGTTCGATTTTGGGAAAATTTTTATCACAAAAATAAAACACTTAAACCTTTAAAAAGACACCAACAGAGTGGCAATGTGACCACTAGTGTTCCATTCGTTAAACGGTAGATGAACGATCGGCTGGCCTACCTTCTTGGTGACCGTGTCCTGCTGCTGTTCCTGTTGGTCCGGTAGTGCCGGCGAGCCCACCAGCGACTCGACGCCGCTCATCAGCACGGATGCGCCGAGAAACTTGTTGAGCAGGGCCCGTGCCTCTCGCTCCTCGGCCGTATCGCCGGACTCGATCACTATAAAATGGCGTCCAGAGAGAGAGAGAGAGAGAGAGAGAGGGATGTATTAGCAAACGGAGAGACGGAGAGAGGGAGAGAGAGAGAGAGTGATCGTGCCTTACCGTTGTCCGCGTTGCGCATACGCTCGAGTACATCCTGCACGTCGGTCACCTTGGACGTGTCGTTGAGGAAAGAGCGTGCGGTTCCCTGGTGCACGTCCTCGTAGCACGTCTCATCGTACGACCCGGCGGCCGGTGTGGACGCCCGGCTGGACTGCCCGGTGGTATGGGACTGCGACCCGGCCGTACGCATGGTCAATCCAACCTTGGGCTGCTCTCGCTGCTGCGCGTTGTCCAGGTGGACGAACCGTTCCTTCAGCTCCTTGACCGAACCCTTGCGGACAATCTTGGGCTCCGGAAGGACGGGCACCGGCTGGACACCATCCGTCAACTCGGTCCCACCACCACCACCACCACCACCACCACCACCAATCTTCTCCTTTCGAGTGCTGATGGCCATCAGACCGGTCCCGGGATGCCGATGGGCACCCGATGTTCCCGATTCGCTGGCCACCGGAATGGTGGCGTAGTCCGTACGTGTCCGCTCACCCACTACCGGGCCACCGTTCTCCGAGTAGAGTGTCTCGGTGAGGATCGTTCCCTCGGTTGTCACTGTACCGTTCGCAGCCGCCTTCTGCTTCTTCAGTGCCCGGATCCCGAACAACGGCAGCCCGTTCTCGTCCGTTGGCCCAACACCGTAGCTCGAGGTGATGCAATCCGTGGTGCCCTTCGGTTCTGATTTCGCTTCCGGTTTCTGCTGTTGCTGCTGGTGCTGCTGTCGGAAGCTGGAGCTGGTGGTGGTCGTTCGTTTCACCACGCCGCCGCCGCCGCCATTGCTGTTTCCACTGACAGCCGACATGGTCGTCGTCGTCGTCGTCGATGTGCTGCTACCCTTGAAGGTGCGCGTATTTTCCGACGCCTTCTTTAGGATGTTGCTGGTGGCCCAGATCGGCCGCTCATCGGCCTTGCCAGCAACCGCAACAGTTTTCGGTGTTGTCGGTGCCTTCTCGTTGCCCATCCGTACCGTTTCCTGCTCGATAGAGGCCGCGGTTGAGGCTGCCTGGGACGACTGGACCTTCCGGGGGGACGAATCACGGCGTGTTGGGCTGGACGAGTCGGTGGCGCCGGTGTTGCGCCGACCACCAACCGGCTGCTGGTGTTCTCCCCCGGTCTGGCTCTGTTTTTTCACGATCCGTATTTGGGCGCGGATGCGGCGCCGCTGCTCGTACCCGGTCACCGATTCGAGCAGCCGCTCGAGCACGTCGAGCTCGAAAATCTCCTCGACCGGCGATGCAGCGGCGCCATCTGTCGCACTGATCGACGGACGTTTCGGTGTTGGTGTCGTGGTCGATGCTGCGGTTGCCGTTATGCGATTACCAGAATCTAGGCGCTTCAGCTCCACACCGAACTTGCTGCTGCCGCTGGAACGTACGCTCGCCGTTGCCGTTGACTCACGCAGCTCGACTGTCGCACCATGATCCAGCGACTCCCGGCGCACGTTCGTGTTGATGTGCTCCAGCGAGGCGACCGTGTGGTTCATGTACGACGGCTTCGGTCCATGATCGACCGCTGCTGCTGCTGCTGCTGCTGCTGCTGCTACAGGTGGTGGTGCACGCGTCCCCGGTTCCCCCTGCTTGAGGGACGATTTGCGGGAACTGGCGGTGACCGCCGGGGTCGGCTCCTCATGCGACGTCTGGCTCGTGTACTCGGCCGTGTGTGTGGTAGTTTGCAGCTTCGACGAGGAGATGCGCTTCTCAAACAGGTCCTTCTTCGACGAGACCGTATCACGGATGTAGGCCGGCGCACGTACCGACCGGTCACTGTCCCGCCGTCCACCGGTTTTCGCTGGTACCGGCGTTACTGGCGGCTGTTCCTCCACCCCCCCATCCGGCTCGGCATCGTCACGGTTTAGCTGGCCACTGGTCTTGCGATACACCCCAATATCTGTCAGCTTCACGTCGGACTGGGACTGCTGCTCCTTGTTCCGGCGATCCTCCCAGATCGAGGGACGCGCCAGGATGTCACGTGGCACCCGCCCCTTCCCCGCACCGGAACCGTCCTGGGCTTTCTCGAAAATCTCCTTCGCCTTCTTGACCGCCTCGGTACTGCGCAGTGCCGGTGCTACCTCACCGCGCACCTTACTCACCGTGGCCACCGTTCGATAGCGATCGCCCACCGTACCCGGTGACGGCGGCTCCTGTTGCTCCTCGTGCTCCACCCCAGCGCACCGCACGACCGACGTACACTTCATCGCGTTCTTCACCAGTTCCGGTGACTTTTGGGGCGCAAACTTGCTCGCCACCTCCAGCTCCTGGCGGGGCACCGTTGGCGCGTCGTTCCCGGGCTGGCTACGGTTCGCGAACCGTGACACCTTCTCGTTCACGCTCAGCAAACACTCGTCGCTGGTGGTCGCGTCGCCGCCGGCCACGGACGATTCATCCGCCCCACCGCCCACCGCCATCACAAACGGGCTGGACGTGCGGATCTTCTTCACCTCCTCGGCCGTCGAGATGAACTTCGTCACCTTGTCCGACACGCTCAGCAAACACTCGTCCGAGCGCAGATGCTCATCCAGCTCCCCGTGATCGCGGGGCCGGGCGACGAAGCGTGCCCCGTTATCCGGCCCGCTACCCGTGCCCGTATCCTGCAACCGTTGCGCTTCCTGCACGAACTTGCTCACCTTCTCCGTGACGCTCAGCAGCGACTCGTCGTCCTCGGTCACCCGGTCCAGGTTAGTGATGCGGGTTGCCCGCTGGGCCCGCACCTCCTGATCCTCCACCTCGGTGATCTCGCAGCCGACGTACGCGTTGGTCGCTTCCTCGAAGATGGGAATGTTCTTGACGCGTGGCGCCGACGGCGACGAGGACGGTGCGCCCGCACCTTCCGACTCGTCGTCCGGTTCCTGTACCGCATCGGGGAACCGTGGCCGGCCCGTATCCTCATCCGGCGACACCGGTATCGGGACGAGCCTGTTCGGTGTCGGTTCGCGCGATGACTTTGCCTGCTGGATGTCGATGATGACGTTGTCCAGGTGGTCGGAATCGAGAGGGCGATCTGCCGTCGCCCCACCACCGGCCGACTCGGCCGCCACCACCATCTTGCTCGACAGGTTGATCGTCTTGGTGGCGACATGCTTCACCGGTCGCTCCACCACGCCCCGGCGTCCCGTGGGCGCGTGGGGCGCGGCCGGGGTTGTCTTGCGGGTCGCCGTCGTCGTCGTCGTCGTCGTGCTGGTGGTGGTAGCGCGTAGATGGTTGTCACTGGCCGAACGGGCGTAGCTCTTGTCGGTACGGGCCGCTGGTGCCCCGGTCGTCCGGTACACCGGTGCCGAATCCTTACGATCCGTCACGGGTGGGCGTCGGCGTTGTGCGGTACGGGTACCACCCGCACCGGTACCGGTACTCGTGACGGTGATTTCGATCGTACCACCGGACGGAACGGACGGAACGGACGGTTCCAGCGTGTCACTATCCGACACACCCGTCTCCTTATCCGACTCCGTATCGACCGGTGCTGGTGCCGCTTTGTGGCGCGTTCCGGTAGTGCCGGTCGTGTTCCGGGTTGTTACAGGGGTCGCCCGGGGACCGGTCCCCGGTGTCGCCGTCTGGGATGGTTTCCGTACCGGATCAATCTTGATTTTGGCCACCGTGATGTGGTGGTTTTTCGGTGTAACCGTTGCTGGTCGCTGGGACCCCGGTTGCTGCTGCTGCTGCTGCTGCTGCTGCTGGCGCTTTACATCGATATCGGACGAGCTCTTGATGCTGGTGATGCCGGCACGGTGCGCGGTGGCGTTGGTTCCAGTGCCACGACGCTCGAATTTCGTCTCCGACGATTGCTTCGTCAGCATCTGCTTGGTGGTGGTGGTGCTGGTGACACTGGCAATCGTTTTGCTGGCGTTTGTCGCCCGTCTGCTGCCCGCCTGCTGCTCTTCATTTTCGATCTCTGCGTCCGTGGCCCGATCGACCGTCGGTTGGATCGTAAGCTCGGCCACCGACCGGATGCTGCTTGTTGTGGTGGCCAGTTCCTCGGCTACCTGCGATGCCTGCGGACCGCTGTCAGTCGCCGAAACGGGCGCCGGTTTCACCTGGGACGTTTTGCGTGTCGGCGAAGGGTCACCGGAAGCACGCCGGGCGCCTGATGGGGACTGTTGGCGATCCACCGGTTTCACCGGTGAACCGCTCCGTTCACCGGTCGGTGGGCTCTTCTGGTCGCTGGACGCACGGCGAACGGCTGCCCGTGCCATCGCTTCCGCCTCGATCGCCTTTATTTCCTCGTCCAGCTTGCGGCGCTTCTCTGATCGTTGCTCCGACCGGGACAGCGTCGTTGTGATTGTGTTGTCGTACGTGCTGAAGATGCTGGTGGTTGCCCGCTCGGTTTCGCCCTTTTCCACCACCATCTCGCCCTCGCCCGTGCCCGTTGTCTGCGTTGGCATGCCGAGTATCTTGCGGCACCGTTCCTCGTACGTTTCGCTGCGCACCAGCGGTGGTTTCGTTGTTTTCACCTCCGTCGTAGTGGTGGTGGTGCGTCCTACTCCTCCTCCTCCTCCTCCTCCTGTGACCTGCTCAACCGTGGCATCCTCTTGCACCATCAAGGGGACCTTCCCCTTGATCGGGGACGTACTGCGTGACGGTGGGCTCGGTGTGTTGGTTGGCACCTTGCGTACCGGGCTGGTCGACGGTTGGCGTCCCGGTCGGGCGGACTGATCGACCGCAGCAAGGGCCTGTTCCTCGGAGAAGTTGGACTGCTTGCGCTCGGACGTGAACGTCGAACGCATGTAGTCCGGTTTGTTGGTGTGGCGGCTCGTGTCGGATTCGCGCGACGGGCTCCGGTGGCCCCGAGCGCCACCACCAACCGGGCTGACACTCGAGCGGCCGGACAGGGGGGGCGAAGCGCAGCGTAGCGACCGGACGAACGAATCGTGGGCCGCATCCACCTCCACCTGGATCTTGGCAGTTGTGCTCGAGGCCAGCGTGCCCGTGGCAGTTGTCTCCTGCTGCGTGCTGGTGGCCGTGCTGCTGCTGGTGACGGATGGTGCCAACGGTGGTTCCTCACCAATCTTGGCGTACGTGCGCGTCGTCACGGTTGTCCCATCGTCCAGCTGCTTCGTCTCAGTGATCATCTTGGTCGTCGCATTCACCAGCTGCTCGTCGCGCTCGATCACGCGCCCAGCGCACGCCGCCAACCGGAACGCCTCCTGGACCCGTTCCGGATCCTTGGACAGTTCCTTTCGACTCGGTTGCTGCTGCTGCTGCTGCTGCGTCGTTGTCGTCGTGCTCATCGTGGTGCTGGTTTCCTGGCTAGCCGTTACCGTACGCCGACCATCGGTACCCTCGGTCACGGTGCTCTCCTCGACGAAGGTGGACGACTGGTCACCCTTGGTGTACCCACGGATGCCACGCTGTTCGTCCTCCTCGTACCGCTCGCTGTGCGATTCCTCGTTGCGGCCACTGAACGTACCGTGGCCACCGTCCAGCTCATACGTACCGCCGGTCGTCGCCGACGAGCGCACCGTGTGCGTCTTCCCGTCTTCGCTCACCTCTTCCGCCATACGGACCTGCCAGCCGCTGTTACTGTTAGCGGCCGGATCGCCGGTGCTGATGGTCGTTCCTCCCGCTGTCCGCTCGCTCCCGAACCTACGAAAACAACGAGAAACCGCGAGGTGAGCTCATTCAGTCGGTGTTTTTTTTTTTTTTGTTGGTGTGCATAGGTCTACCTGGTCGGGCTTTCCGAGTCGCGGATTTCCTTCGTCTTGAAGCTCTCGAAGCTCTGGTCGACGAGCGAATCGCCGTGGCTACCGGTGACTGCGCTCTTGCGCAACCCGAACGTGGCGCTCGCATTCTCCATCAGGAAGTAGGGCGGGCTGCTGTCGTTGCTGGCGTAAAAGTCCTTCAGCCGCTGCTCGCGCAGCTTGTACATGTACGCCCGGATCTCCTTCTTGCGCGAAAAGTCCTCCGCCTGCTGCCACTAAACGGCGGAGCGAAGGAGAGAGAGAGAGAGAGAGTGAAATGAGCGAAGAGAACGGAAGTGGTGTGAGTGTCCCGGGGGGGGGGGGGGGGGCATGTGTGTGCCTCTCCCAACCCTTAACCCTCGGATTTGAAGTTTCAACGAAAAAATGAATGCCTTCCCGTCAATCTTTTTTATTATTCTTTTATATTATTTTTTTAATTACTCCGGATCCCCAAAAAACAACTCATTTTAAGCCGATTTGGCTTTGAAATTGTTTTGATATCTTATATTTAAAGGTAATTATTGGGCCCGATGAAATTAACACCCGCCCAGTGGGACCCGGGTACCCAGCACGCTGGCTATGCATATGGTTTATGTTTATAAACACAAAACAACACTTTTTTATCAACGTTTATCAATTTGCACGTGATTATCTATTGTTAATTAGGTAAAGTACAACAGTTTGTTGAAAATTTCATTACGTTTGAGCTTTTCTACGAGCAATAGGAGAAAAATAAGCAACATATTTTCTAACGTGCAATTTTAATCATTATATTATTTCACAAAATGATTCGAAAACGGTTCGTACAGTCTAATGTTGATGACATATGAGTAAACCATACACTAATCTGCATCGAAAAGGGTTTAGGCGGTGTTTTCGTTGACCACAGAGACAAATCTAGTAATTGATCTTATCTCCTAGCGAAATTGTGCCCAGCAAGCTCATTTTTTTTGTATAACTCAAAAGTGCCTTATGACAATTCAAAACAGATTTTTTCGAAAAAACAATAACATATTTGCTGGAGAATGACCGTACGCAGGGGGTGTCAATGCATTGTGCTCATCTTTTTTTTGTTTTTTTTTTATGGATTTTGTTGTGATTTTGAATCAATATCACGTACCCGGGTACCCGGGTGCCCAACCGAGGGTTAAGGCTAACGTCCATACACCACCAGATGACGTGGCGGTGGTGGTGGTGCAGCCACCATAAAAGGTAGCCATCTGTCGCGACGTCGTGGCCCACAAAATTGGCGTGGGATCGCGATTCTGCCCATAAGCAGCGCACTGAGATCATAGAGCGCATATGGCAGCAGCAGCAGCAGCAGCCGAAGCCCAAGCCGCGGTCGGTCGATCGTCGACATCATCGGCAGACCGCGGCCACTCGCGGGACTATTTGCCAAAAAAGGGTGCTCGACCGGGGCGGGGGGGGGGCAATAAATTTACACAAAAAAGCTGGTGCTGCTAGCGACGGCCGGCCGACTTTAAGGCGATGACACGGGCTCACTCGCTACCACCCCTTCTTCCCCATAGTGGGTTAATCCTCTAGTGGCCATGCGTGGAGTGTGAGGACACCGATTATGGAGCAGAGCAGAGCAGAGAGAGAGCGCTACCCACAATTCGTATCGATTGCCTCATTTTTGGCCACATTTTGTCCCATGTAAGGGGAGCCGGGGGTTCGGGGTAAACGAGCTGTAACCCTTTGCGGCTGGCAAGCGTGGGAGCATGGCGAGGTGTGCGAGGTCTGGTCTGGTGGAGTTCAAACCGGCGATCCGCATCCGCAGATGATGTCATGTCGCCGTCTGCGGCTCAGTGGCCAAACCTGTCAGGTCACCTACACGCCGCGCCGTGACATCGCCATTCACCTCCTTCTCCTCCTTCCGCTCCTCCTCCGACAGGCTGCTGCCGGCCACCGTTTACTGCACTGCGGCGACATGCCCATAAATGGTGGCGCGCCAACGCTCACTCCGTGCGAATTGATCGATCGATTGCCGCGATTCGTTGCAAAGGGGCGGGGAGAGAGAGAGAGGATGCTGCGCTACTAACGTATGCATTTGAAAAAAAAAGAGATAAAATTTGAATGGTGATAAAAAATAAACTATGACAGATAAATGAGTTCTGTAAATTACATGTGGAAAGGGAGGTTATCAGTTTATCAGCAAAAAAAATTCTGCACCATTCCGAGCAGGATTCTGGAAGATAGGCGGTAATTTCGACATGGCAGTCGCAAAACATGTTTTTGCACATGAATTTCAACTCTTTCTGTGCCTTTTCAATCAATTCCTCCTCCGGTTTTTGCAATAAAATTGTTACAATTGATCATTCGTTTAAAGTTAGCCCAGAAATGAACGATGGGCAACAGCTGGGAGGCGTTGAAAGGGTTCGCAATCTTCGATATCACATTAATACTCAGCCACTCCATTTCGTCTAACGATCGCTTCGAGTATCGTTTCTGGCCAGATCTGGTGGAGGTCAGAAATTTTCCCGATCACGACCAGTTAATGGAGTTAAAGAAGGGCAGCTAATTGTTAGCCACAGCAGGGCCATCTTGAGGAACTCGGCGTGCGAGTGAATTTCATTTTAGAGCTCACTTTCTTCGTGCGGGAAGCGAAATATGAAGTGCCTTTTAATAATTTGTGATCCAGGATGCGAGAGGTATCGCGTTCATTCAAAGAGACCGAAAAATTTGCGATGCAACCGCTGTCGCTGCGACATTACTTGCTGCTCTGAGATTAGTGGCCGGGATTTTCGCTTTCTAACATGTATGCATATGTTCTCCAGATTCTTCTTAACTATTTGGAACATTGCACCGATCTCACGGATAATCGCACGCAACGATGTGGTCACTTTTTCCTCGGTCTCGGTCGGGTCAGCAGCCTTTGGAGCTTTTTTTTGGTCAGAGTCGTCGGCCGTGCAGAAACATGCCTTCTTGTGATGCTTTTATTGTGAAGCAATAGTGCCAAGATCTTACAGATACTGAAACGGCCATATCCGACACTCACAAAGTGGCACACGATAATCTTTTTGGACGAGCCAGGAAAAAGCCGTTTTTGAAATGCGCAAACCTAGGAACGAAGTTGCTTCGCTTTTTTCGCCATCGCGATTGGAGTTCAACTGATAGAGCTTTCAAATTTTGTCTGATGAATCATAGATAACTATTATTGATGCTGCATTATTAGTTTCTGCAGTGCAATGGACGGTTTGCCCATGAAAAATCGGCAAATTTTGTCTCTTTTTTTAAGGGGGAACTTCGGTATTTTCGGGCCAAAAAAGACCCGTTTTTAACGAATTTTTGTGACGTAACCGTTCAACTGTATTTTTTCCACTAAATGACATATTGATCTACAACTTTTGAAGAATATTTGGTATTGTTTTGAGCAACCTTCATTGAAAAATGAATCCATGCCATCAAATTTAGGCAGTCGTGTCTTCGAAAAGATACTTTTTCTGGTCTTTTTCTGGTGGATCATCGTAGCTGCGTGATGGGTCATCAGAAAAATACAAATCGATATTCGTTAGAAAGATTATAAGTTTATCTAGGTAGCCCACGCGAGTTTTTGTTGAATTTCCTATTTTTCGATTTTTGGCAGATTTTAAAAGTTGAAAAAGTGTTGCTTTTTGCGATTCTGCCATAAAAAACGAACTTTACAGATTTGTTTAAAAAAAAGTATCAGCAATTTTCATGATATCTCGACAGGACTACCTGAGAAAAAGTGTACAGATTATTTGTTAAAAATTTCAGATCGATCGGCCCAGTAGTTTTTACGGTACGATGGGCACCGACTTTGAAAACGTTGCTTTTTGGGCAACGCTCTTTAAAGTAGCGGGCTGCATGGAGCCTTGTATGGAACGCGGATTTTCAAAATTCTGTATCTTTGTCATTTTTTCCTTGATTTATCCAAAACATTTACATAATGTTATTGAAAGGATCAGCTTTCAGGGAAAAATGTTAAAACACGTGTCACAAAACAAAATTAAACACCGAAGTCCCCCCTTAATGCATACGTTATTAGTGCTGCTGGTGCTGCTGCTATAACCGATCAAACCGTTTGGTACAAAGCTGTGCCTTCTGGTGTGTGATCGCTAACTCACAACAACCAGGAGGTCCTCAAAGCCTCAAAGAAGCAAAAACCAAAAAAAAAAACACAACAAAAAAACACCTCCACTGCCCACAAC